>NC_137542.1:73782549-73957549 GCF_963082525.1 Nesoenas mayeri | reverse complement strand
TTTTCTTTTTTCCTTTTTCCTTTTTCCTTTTTCTTTTTCTTTTTCTTTTTCTTTTTCTTTTTCTTTTTCTTTTTCTTTTTCTTTTTCTTTTTTTTTTCTTTTTCTTCTTCTTTTTTCCTTTTTCTTTTTCTTTTTCTTTTTCTTTTTCTTTTTTCCTTTTTCCTTTTTCTTTTGTTTTTCCTTTTGTTTTTCTTTTTGTTTTCTTTTCTCCCCTTTTTTTCTTTTTTTAAATTGTACACTATTTTATATCCTCAAGAACAATTGTTCTTGCACTTGTTATAATTACAATTGTAGTTGTTCTGAAGAACATTTTATGCCTGATTTTTCTTCCTCTACAGATTGCTGCTAAAAATATATATATACTGAACATTCTTGTGTTTTATTGCACAGGAATAAAGCCACTTAAAAGGTCTTCTGGCTTAGTCACTGTCTGCGTAGATAGCTTTGGTTGCTGAGTCAGAAGTCGTGGAATGTCCTGACTTGGAAGGGACCCACAAGGATCATGGAGTCCAACTCCTGTCCCTGCACAGGACAACCCCACAGCTCACACCATGTGTCTGAGGACTTTGTACAGTTTCTTCTTGAACACTGTCAGGTTTGGGGCTGTGACACCTCCGTGGGGAGCCTGTTCCAGTGTCCAGCACCCTCTGGGTGAAGAAACTTTTCGTAATGTCCAACGTAAACATCTTCTGGCACACCTTCCTGCCATTCCCTGGGGTTCTGTCATTAGTCACCAAAGAGAAGAGTTCAGCACTGGCCCCTCCTCATCCCATTGTGAGGAAGCTGTAACTGTGATGAGGTCTGCTTTAAGTCTCTTCTTCTCCATGCTAAACAGACCAAGTGAATTTAGCTGTTCCTCATATGGTTTCCTCTCCTTTTCTGACAATGAACTCAGATAACTAAGATTCGATGGAAAACATTCCCCAGACAAAGAATGTGAGAGTGGGAGCCTCAGCTTCTCATTCAACTGACTCTTGAATGGTACCAGCAGGTTCTGGATCGACCTTATTACATCGTGAGGCAGCTATGTCCTGATGGTTTCCTTCTCCTTGTCAGTCCTAATGCAATCATTTGGAAAATTTTAAAAATTTTCTGATTTTTATTCCAGTAAGAAAAAAGAAACAAACCCAAAATAATCATTTTATATAATTAATTCCATGCTTTTGACCAAAAGTAATTTATCTACTGGCAAAATCAGGAAGAAATAGGCCAATTGCTGAAATAAATGTGGCCACTCAAAGTTTGACTTCTTATCCTCCCACAAGATAGATAACCCTAAGATGGTATTGACTAGACTAACAAGATTGGTTATGGTTATGCCATGCATTTTTACACACTGGGATGAGAGTTTGCCCAATTGTGCATGAATATAGCTGGAGAGTTTTTGAGGCCCACGTGACACTTTGTGGCACAGTATGGATGCCACCACTCTGGTCAGTGCTAATTTGGGGAACAGGTTCCACCATAATAAGCTGACGTTTCTTTATTAAACTCTAAGCCGTACATAGTGGGCACAAACCATTTGCTACCTCTTGTGCACCCCCTTGTGTTTTGTAGACTGACTGGTCTCCCATTGCATGCTTAGACCATGAAGGTTAATCAAGGAAGAACTAAGGCCATCTGTTGTCTATCTACTTGCATTGGAGTGGGCATTCCAGGATACTTTGGTGCAAATAAACAATAATAAGAACATAAGTCTGGCTGGAGGGAGCTGGAAAAACATGTAGCCAGAGAGATATTACAAGAGCAGAGAATTACTTTGCATTATTCTGACGCTTTTTCATTACTTCCTGCAGTGCAATACGACTGGATGAGTCATCACAACAGCAAGGGCTAAATTTAGGACATCTTTGAAATAATGACCCTTCACTGCCTATGCTAAATGGCCTTTGTTTTCTAAGTAAAAGGCTTCAGATTCAACCTGTGAAAGGACAGAGACTTTAACTTTTGTCCTAATACAAGGTTATTTGGATGAAATCATGACATCTAGGAGTTAACTATCTACTGGTATCTTTTGCCAGTAAATTCTCAAGAGCCATACCATATAAAGTAGGAATTATGGTTTTCTTCTGTCTTCTGAGGCAAATGTAGTAGCAGTTACACTTCCTAATGTATTCCTGTAAATGTAAACTAATTATTATGGACACTAATTTCAGTGATAGGGTCAGTAACAGTTCTCATCACTGCATTTTCATTAGCTAACATGCAATCATTAATGATGCTAGCCATTCACACAGCATAAATGAGCTATTTGAGATCTCAAGGGGATGATCTGCGCAGAAATTTAAGGGAAAATTTCAAATAATTTTCTTTTACACTGTCTATCTACATCCTCACACACCCACTCTTGTGATGAGGGAGCCGAAAGTTATATTTTAATGATGGAGAATTATACCTGGCAGCCAAATATCTGTGGAGCAGGAAAGTCCAAAAAAAGCTGTCATGGAAAGTTGGTGTTTTGCAAATGATGTCAGCCACTAAGAATCTTACAAGGCATATGATCAGAGTTCCCTGACTATATGCCAGCGACTCCTGAAAAAGACCAGCTGTCAGCCATGAAAAGGAGAATGGGTCCTGGAATAGTGGTTGGGAGCTAAAAACTGCAGCAGCCTTGGGAGATGCAGAACTTGGAGCCTTGTATTTGCTCAACCACATGCAGAACACCATCAAAGAGAAAGTAAAAAAAAAAAAAAAAGAGGAAAGTTAAAAAAATAATAATAATAAAAAAAAAATATAAAAAAGCTATTAGGACTTGCCTGAGGCTTGGGGAGTGTGAAATATCTTCCAGAATGGATCACTCTTATAATGAAACTTTAGAACATGATTAAAGCTCACAGCAGTGGGGAGAGGCAGCTCTATCAGTTCACAGCTGCGGCCGAGCCTGGGAGGAAGGAGAGCTCTGCCTTAAAATTCACCCAGGGAGAACGCAATACTGGGAACATCTGGTACACCAGAGGAATTATAATAAAAGGGTTGGCTGGAGTGGTAAGTAGGGGAATGCACCTGGCAAGACCCAAGTGCAATTAGGTCAAAGAATCATATAGTGCATATTCAGATAAACAGTAAGTCTGGCCCCTCTCAGATTGGGAGCTCACAGACCAGCAAAAGAAGGAAAATGGGTTTTGATGAGCATGACTGTCTCAGAAGAGAGGGAGAAATTAGAAAACAGGTGACATTTTCGCAAGGAATACTCTACAGGAAATATTAAACAAGAAATCCACAGAGAAAAATTAGAATGATCTTAATGTAAAATACATCTTCAGGAGAGCAGGAAGAATAAAATGTAGTAAAGATAGCCTACATTTCCTGAGAAAAACAAAAGCATATACCCCATTGGAAATCGAGTGCAGTAGGATAAAAGAAGGCTTGAGAGAAAGGGTGCTTGATTTTTTTTTTCTCTCTAAGGTCTCCCTGGCCTTCTAAGGGAGGACACAAATCAGAACTTCAGGTAATGTGGAGTGTTCATGACAATTCTTGAGGCATATTTAGAAGGAAAGAATTTTCAGAAAACTGTGGACTTAGAGGGAAATAGATGACATTCTGTTCTTATTGAGTCCAGCAGCTTTGTATTGACTATTTGATCCAGGCATAAGGGCAATTTGGCATTAAAGGACAAGCAGAAGGTGGCGACCATGTGTATCCATTCTGGAAAGTGGCACCTTTAATTATTTTTGTTTATGTATCACATCAAGTTAGGCTTTTTAGAATGATGGTCGACATTATTATGTCTCATTAAATCTAGAGTCTGGATAACCGAGGACGGCCTCGCATATTTGAAGATTCATGTTTCAGCTTCTTTTGTGATAAGAAAGTTAAATCCTAAAGTGAGAGATTTAGGGAAATCATGGGATTTTTTTTTTTTTTTTCCGAATAGCAAGAAAACTGGAGGGCCTCCAAGAACAGCTGTCACGTAACTTATTTCCTTTGGACCAAAGCTCAATTTGTCGAGACAGAAAGTGTCTTAGAAGTTTAGAAGAAAACTGTTTTACTCTCCTGTGTCATAAAACTAGTCCAATGATAGATGGTGTGAGGGTAAACTTTTGGGAAAGGCAATTTCAGCTAAAAAGCAAAAACAAAACCCAAAAAACTTCCCACAGACTGCTGTAGAAACCTGGATGCTGGGGACCCCGTTTTCCTCCCTCCACCCTACCTCAGAACTTTATACAGTTGAAAAGAAATCTAAACAATCGAAGAGAGATTTGGCTGGGAATGCTGAGAGTTGGCAAGGCTCCCTTCCTAACTGCAGTGATCATTAAAACTAGTCTCTCTAGGAAAAAAAATAAAAGGACAAAATGTGGAAATGCATGAAACATACATCCCAAGCAGTAAAAACATAAAATTATAGAAGTTCGTCTGTATGTTTTTCCTCTCCCTCCCCCACTTCACCTCTGTTCCCTGACTTAAAATAGAGAGAAGAAAACTGCAGAGAAGTGATACTAGGGATTAAGTAAGCCAATAAAGGAGTCAATGGAGCTACTCTGAGATCTCTAAGCAAAACAGTGAGTAGCAAAATAAATAAATAAAGCAACATGAGGGGCTGGGGGTGGGGAGAAGCAGATGACAAAGGTCACAATTGATTTATATACATTTATTTAGCATCCTTTATTCTGTTATGTGTCTCAGACCTTGAAGTGAGATAAGAATCTCATACATTCAGGACAAAAGAGAATCCTCCACTTTCCAGTCTAAATAGACAGAACAGAGCAAGGTGGAGAGGAAAAAGGCAAATATTAAAGACATTTATGGCTCATCACTGTTCAGGGAGCAGAATAGCCCAGAGCCTGCGAGGACAATTCAGTTTTGAGAATTCAGTGCCTTATTTATATCATATATATTCTATTGGCAAGCGCAGTCTTCATACACAAATGGTCTAACTTCCCAGAGATACAAATCACCAAGAAACCTTCACAAACTTATCCATTTTCATGTTTTCTTTCCTCGATCTGTGTTATTCTAATCTATGTATCAGTCAATTGGGTTGAAATTGAGTAACAGGAATGATAGGGATGACTATTAGCTCTGCTTTAACGATTTTTTGTCTTAGTTTTTGCAGTATATTTTTTGCTATAGCTGACGACAGTTAGGTCTGAAAGACTTTGTGGAAAAAACAACAACAAACAAACAACAAAACAAACAGACGCTCCCCCCTCCCCCCCCCCCAACAATAAACAAACAAATAAACCCACCACCATAAAAAACAACAACAACAACAAACCACTAAACCCCAAACCAATAACAAACAAACAAAACAAAAACAAGCACAGCCAATGCAAAAGGACAAACAGTGTTTTGTTCATTTTTCTTTTAACATTTCTTTTCCTATTTGGAAAAATCAGCACACAAAACTTAGTGAAACCCTATCTGCAGTTAGTCAAAACCAACACAGCCTCACTGAAATGGAGTTTACACCTGCTCTGGATCTAGCTTAATGAACAGAAACCTATGAAACTTCACATTAACTAAGAAAGTGGGTAAAGTAGTGTCACGTTATTGTCGAGACCCTCTGCCAGAAGTGCACGTGTGCTTTTATAGATGTAAGTAACAAGAGTTTCCTTCAGAGGAAGGAAACATAGGTTTGACCAAGCAACTCTGATAAAGAAAACGAAGAAATTTCCAGAGCTGGGAAGAGGATGTGAAAAAGTCATCATCATGTTAATAATGTTTCTTGAGGAACAAATCCATTGGTAAAGGCAAACTTTAGACTTACTGTGTTTTCTTGTCACTTGCAGAACTCAGTCTAAATCCCTGTGCTATTTAATGGAGAGATTTCATTCAATTAGAGGGTTGATGATGTTCCTATCAGCTCTTCATTAAATCAAAATGAATGTGGAAGCTGATTTCGATTAAACCCCTAGGTTAGAAGTGCCAATTATAGAGCCTGATGAAGGGGGGAGTTTTAGAGTCAGAATAACCTAATAAAGGAGAGCACATTTGAGCCTGGTAGCTTGTTGTGAGTCCTAGTATTGCTCTTCTGCTTAATCTTGAAAACCTCCTCACCTTTCCATGCCTTACTTCTGTGCTTCCACATTTAATGAGTATCTCTATAACTGTCTTCTTTTACAAAGGGATGAAAAGCCTAATGAAAGCAAAAACTAAAACCTCCCAACCTATTTCTGCTCAAGAACTTTGAGATTTTAGATTAAACCAAGTTTAGATCAAAATTTATAGTCTAAAACCTAATCTTTGGGTAGCTGAGCTACCCTGAGGCTATATAAACATATTTCAAATTATCTTTGCATGAGGAGTTTTGTTGTCATAAATGTGGAACAAAGTTTCATAGGAGAGACTTGGGTAGTCTATAAACAAAGGATGTCCACATCCAAAACGTTAGCCAGCATCTGAAACATTATGATAAAACTAAGGTTCATCTTCCTGTTCTGAGCACAAGGAAACATAAAAGTTCAGTGATGCATCCCAAAATATGACGACAGTCTACCAGGACAACTGCCTGCAGCACCTGGGCTTTGGGCTCTCATGTGACTTTTTGGGAAAAATGTAAGGTGCCTATTAGAGTACGCAGTGATGCAGTGAGGAAGGCCAAACTCCACTTGGAATTACATCTGGCCAAGAGTTTCAAGGACAACAAGAAAGACTTATTCAAGTACTTCAGCAGCAAAAGGAAGACTAGAGAAACCATAGGTCTGCTGCTGAATGAGTGCCCTGGTGATGGATGACACAGAGAACACAGAGTTACTGAATGCCTTCTTTGCTTCTGTCTTTACTGCTAAAACTGGCCCTCAGGTATTCCAGACTCTGGAGGTTATACAGAAATTCTGGAGAAAGGAAAAATTTCCCTTGGTTGAGAAAGACCAGGTTAGAGATCATTTAGGTAAACTCGACACCCACAAATACTTGGGCCCAATGGGATGCACCCAGAAGTGTTGATGGGTCAGTACTGGGTCCAGTCCTGTTGTACCTGTTCATCAATGACCTGGATGGAAAGACTGAGTGCACCCTCAGCAAGTTTGCCATTGATACCAAACTAGGAGGAAAGCTTGGTGCACCAGAAGGTTGTGCTTGCCATTCAGCGAGACCTGGAAAGGCTGGAGAACTGGGCAGAGAGGAATCTGATGAAATTCAACAAGAGCAAGTGTAGGGTCCTGCACCTGTGGAGAAATAACCCCAGGCACCAGTACAGGTTAGGGGCTGACCTGGAAAGCAGCATTGCAGAGAGGGACCTGGGAATCTGGTTGACCATGAGGCAGCAATGTGCCCTTGTGGCCAAGAAAGCCAATGGTCCCTGGGGTGCATTAGGAAGAGTGTGACCAGCAGGTCAAGGGAGGTTGTCCTGCCTCTCTACTCTGCCCTGGTGAGGCTGCATCTGGGGTTCTATGTCCGGTTCTGGACTACCCAATTTAAGGACAAGGAATTACTGGAGGCAGTCCAATTGTGGGCTACAATGATGAGGGATATCTCATGAAGAAAGACAGAGAGAGCTGTTTCTGTTCAGCCTGGAGAAGGCTGAGAGAAGGCCTTATTTATTCCAATACAGATCTCAGGATAGGTGTCAAGAGGATGAGACCAGACTCCTTTCAGTGGTGCCCAACGATAGAATGAGGGGCAACAGGCATAGACTGAAGTAGAGAAGGTTCCATCTGATTATGAGGAGAAAATTCTTTGAGCGTGACAGAGCCCTGGACCAGGCCGCCCAGAGGCTGTGGAATCTCCTCCTCTGGAGACATTCAACCCGCGGACATGATCCTATGTGATCTGCTCTTGGTGAATCTGCTTTAGTAGATGGGTGGACTAGATGATCTCCAGAGGTCCCTTCCCTAGTCATTCTGTGGTTCTGTGATTTTGTGATTCTGTGACTGTGACTCTCATCAGATGATAATAACTGGCCCCAACTGAAAGCTGAAAGCAGGAAGCAGATAAGAAATGGTAAATCAATGTTCCATGGTAGACTATAGTTCTCCTATGAGGACCTAAGATTCTCTGGGAAGGTGAGAAAAAATCCTTGAGGACATGGGGAACATGAGTTGCAGTAGCCAGAGACATTTTCATCTCTATGGCAAGGCTCTCATTTTGACACTGCCTGAACACCCCCTTTTTCACTCCAGTCCCATCTGCCTCTTCATAGCAAAGCTGCGGACCTGGCCCAGCAGTGAAGATAATGAGATGGTGTAAAGCTAGGCATCACTAAATTGTGTTGACCAGAACACGGTCAAAAAGCAAGGAACAGCTTGCATTCAGCATCTAGGAGAGCTTGATGAGATGGAGAATAGGGGAAGGCACTAAAATGGCAAAGAAGATGAGCATGTAACAGTAGCTATAGGTAATGTGTCTAAAGCTTAAATCCACGTTTTTCCCCCCATTCATTCTACTATGACTGCTGAAACTACCAAGCTTATTTTGTTGTGCGTGGTAACTGCTGATGGGACAATGAGGCAAAAGTTCCAACCACAGTTTTGTTGAACAGAGTACACTAGTGCAACACAGCTTGGACAGACCTATCATCAGGGATGATGATCTTCAGACCTGTGGAGCACTTTTGTTCTTTTAGAATTGCTTTGCTTTACAACTCTACAGCACTGATGGGAAAAATAAAAAATCAACCAGAATTGGAAAGGCTGATTTCTGATGCAGAGAAAGTATCAAAACATTAGTAATTTTTGCCTTTTAAAAACAACCTTCTTTGATCAGTGGCTAGTTAAAACAGTACTGTGTATCTGTAAATTATCTTCTTCTGACAAACAAATATTATAGAATCCTCTGATATGCACATTAAATCTAAATTAGTGTATTAAATGTGTTAGACTGAATGCAACTGTCATCTGATCTGACATTTATCTCATGTACCTGATATACTGCCACCTACATCTTCAGCAGAATCCCAGTTGTGTTACATTTTTAGTACTGAGAATAAATGTATTAAAATACAACGCATTATAAAAATTCTTGCAGCGGCGTACATATAACTGGAGTTGAATACATCACATATGCTGTGATTGTACTCAAGATGATCAGCTGAGATTAGCAGGGATTCTGGTGTGGATCAACACTTCCTGACTATGTCTAAAATTGCGCCCTCCAGTCTCGGAGCACAAATTGCTTGATGAGAAAGCATGTAGCTATAGAAAATTTTCCTTCTAGAGACCTGACCTAACAGTAGGTAGCTTAAACAGTCTCTGTCCAATGCAGCAAAGAGATATTGTTGTATGCACCAACACTTGCAAAATTATATGGCTTATTTAATGGAAATTTGAATATAGCCACCACAGAAAGTTATTCAAAATAGCACTAAACTAAAGTGACAACCGAAGACCAAATAAGAACTAATTTCCTTTACTGGATTAATTTGATTTAAACGGTGCCTAAACTTAGCTTGACAAAACCATATGAAAGCATGAGGCAGGTAGTGCATGGGATATTGTGCTACAGATTGGGACAGACCTTTAGCTGCTGAAAAAGCTATGGATGACTTGTGATGTTGCCAATATCCTGTAAGGTTACCTTGGACATCTCAGCATACATAATTTTCCCCATTTCCCACTCTTCATTGAGGTTCATTATGCTATAATTTTTTTAAAATCACTTTGAAATAAACTTTTGAAATATGCCGTAAAAATTGGATGAAAATTACTACAGTTTTATAGACTGTAGGTAATGTGAGTATCAGCTGAATATAGATCTCTCTGTAGACTTAAGGACAGCATCTCTTCAGGATTTGTCTATCCTCTCTAAGTTGCCTGGGTCAGTGTCACTACACTAACAAATGGAATGGTTTTCTACCATGTAGGAGTAAGACAGTCCTTCAAGAGATGTGTAATTTTTAGAAATACTCTGCTGCCTCTCATGAGAAACCCAAGGAGATCAAAGACAACCAGGAGCTTCCCTTATTGGGATAAAGAAGGGACAGTATGATACTTAGATCAAGATTGCCTGAGTTACTTTTACAAGCTGATCTTACAAGAAAGTACACATCTTGCACCCAGCACACAAAGCCTTTCTGTTATTTTGGATAAAAGCAAAGGAGGTTTAGGGAAAACAAGAAAACAACTGCCTTTTTCAAGTCATATGGGAAAGAAGGTACCTTTTCTCAGCAATGTCCCTACCTCCTGAGCTCTGCACATCTTAATATCAGGACGATTACTGGTGGATGTAAGAGTGTGAATGTCTGTTGGCTGGTATCCGCTATGTGATGCTTTTTTTTTGCCACCATGCATAGCTTAGACAGCATGGTAGAAGTAAAATGTTTGTCCAGATTGATGTGGAAGATTCAGCTCTTAATCCTATAGATTTAAAAATGTAATTTCACATACCCTAACTTAAAAGGGAATGTAAGTTTTCCAGATGTTTTTCCTCCAGTAGCAAAGGGATCCAAATCACAACTGCTGAGTAAGTAGCAGGAAGATGTGTTCACTGGGATGGTGCCAGTGGATAATTTCGGTTTGTCTCTGTTGACAACTATGGCACAGACTCTCCATGCACAGAATTTGGGTACTCCCTTCTTCTGAAAAAAATGAACATTAGGAAAAATAAGAAGTGCCAAAAAGGCACTAAAGAGGTAGTACAGCTCTTCTCACTCTCTCTTTCCCACTCTACTCCTGAAGGAATCTTAGCAACACATCTCTCCTTGGCTTTTCCAAAGAAGCTCCCTTCCAGTTTGAGAGACGCTACTATAGCAAAAGTGAAATTACCAGTCTTGGTGACACTCTATTTTCCATGATTCATGGACATTCCAACATACAGCGGTCCAGCTCTCTCCATGAAGTTCACCTGTACTTTAGGAGTTCCTTCGAGGATTTTGGAAGTTGCAAGGGTCACTATTACTAAAGTCTCTTGTCAGTTTTGGGCTCTGGTAAGCCCCAGCTAAGGAAGAGAGCAGCAACAATACTTCTGTTTGTGAAATATAAATTGTCTATTTCATAGCAAAGTACCAGTATTTCAGAGCATTCCTTTATGGATATCACTTTTTCAGTGGCCTAGTTAATCATTGCATGAGGGAGGTGGAGAGCAGGATCTCCACAGAAGTGGATCCTATCCTTTACCCATACATGACTAGGAAAGATTTACTCAGCTGTGACAAGACCAGACATTTGTTTGCTAAGAAAAAGTTTGCCTGGCCCACTCTAGACCCTGTAACCACTAAATTTCAAGATAACAAAAGAGCTGAAATTCAGTTTCTCCATGCAGTGATCTTAAAAGTTCTAAAGGATTTTCCAAATGACAGCAACATACAATTTGCCATTAATCACAGCTGACAGGTTCTCTTGAGCAGTCCCTGATTGATCCTGATGTTGTCAAACTTTCTTTTTCTTTTGACATCTTTCTGATTGGCATTTCTTTTTACTACTTTTGTGACCTTTCCTCTGTATTGATCTACACAAATCATAGGGAAGTGAGCAGTTTCATGAGGGGGTAAAGCTGATAAGAACAAGTAAAACAGTTACTGGGACCTCCACACACCACCGTTTCAATGATTGATCAATGGGAGTGTGAAGAAAGAGCCAAGGACATCAAAATTAGGAAATGATAAGGTCTCAATCAAGAGGTTCCTATAGTGTCTTTTTATGGCTCCTGTTGAAGTCCCTTATCATCTTGGGTTGATTAGTAATGAGAATAGACTTTGTGTTGCAGAAAGAGATAATTTTTAACAATAGGTTTATTGAAAGATCTGTCTGTTGTATGCAATGAGTTTGGTGGTACCAGCTCTCTGGAGGTAGAGTTTGGCATTAGAAACTGCCTCTCTTGCAGTATAGCCTTCACATATTGCATGGCCCGAAGAGGTGAGGGTCCCCACTGACAGAGAATCTGAATGGTCCATAGTTCTGGGGTCATGGCTGTGTGTGGGTACACGCTTTCTGGGTATCTCACAACATGCTGCAGCAGAATTGCTAGATGAGGAATTGCCTTCAGTTCAAAACTTCCTAAGACCCAGACATGCATAAACACATATTAAATTAGCAAAATATTCAGACTAATGGATAACGTCCACCACAAAAGCCCAGACTGGAATGTGGGAGTACATAGCAGCATGAACCAGGAAGAGAGCTGGCTGCAGCTGAATGCACAAAATCCCCAGGCAAAAGGAAATACTCCACAGAGTCAGCTGTCACAGTGCAGAAAATCTTACTTTATTCCATTTCCCTAGTTTTCTCCTCATAGATCACTCCAGAAGATGTGTTGTCCAGAGGGATATGTTAAGCAGGGAGAACAAGCTAGTTGAGAAATAATTTGCAGGCTGGATATCTGAACACTCAATTTTTAATCATTTTTTTTCACTTCAAACCCCTTTGTATTTAATATTGAGAAGATGCAGTTGAGTGTATCTCTTTTCTGAAAAGCACTTTATAAGTATATTTTATTAGAAAAAGCTGAGGCTATTCATTTTATATGATAAACCTGTTGCAGATTTTGAACATTATAAATTCTGTTGCAAAGCCATTAATGTCATTTTATAATGAGTATAAATATAGGTTCAGTGCAAGGATTTACTCACAACACTGAGAAAAGAAATTATAGTCCTTCAGAATGGGAAGAACACAGTTTCTTCAATCCATCTTTAGCCTTGCTTTGTGTCTAACACTGATCAATACTTTTCAGAGTGTGGTAATGATCCCTATTTAGACATCAACGAACTTAGTTGTACTGTATTTGTACTGAGATAGCTAGGTCTTAAATGATCTTATTTTCTTCCCAATGCACAATCTCAATAAATAAACCAAAATATTATTTAATGGGAAGCCCTGAAAATCCTGAGAAAAATGGAAATCAAGACTACTGTAAAGAAACCTTTTGTTCATGTCATATCTTTTACCCCAGCTCTGCTTCTTCCTGTCAGATTAAAATGTTTAGTTTAAGTGTTGTCACCAAAGTCCAATCAAAACACAAATTTTATCCTCCAATTCTTCACCACTTAGAAATCAATTGAAATAATCAGAGCTTTTCAAAACTGTTCCTTTTACTCAGAAAAGGTTTTCAGCAGGAAGTATGTTGATGTTTTTATAACAGTTCTCAAGGTTTGATTTTTGGGAGGTATATTTGTGTTGATAGAGCTCCTAGTGTGGTAAAGCTACACTTTGGCAATCTCATAGTGATGGCAGGAGATCTCATCCTTCCTTTTTGTTCCTACCATAGTATCTTAAGCTGCTATTGCCTTTACTTCCTTCCTTGCAGAGATATAAGAGCTGCTATTATCACTCTCACATTATGGGGAACATGAGGTGGAATCACTCCTCTACCTATTGTGTGTAGACACAGACTACCAGTTTATTAGACATTTCTGTTTGGGGTTTTTCTGGATGCTCAGCGAAGCAATACAATATGAGATGATATCTTCAAACTGACCCAATGTCCTAGGGCAGAACAAGTCCAGATTCAGAGTGCAGTGGTTTATTTGAGATTTATAGGCTGAATTCTAAAGAGAAATATAAAATTTTGTGTCACTTTGAAGCATGGAAGCAAAACCACATTCATGAGTGTGCTACTAATCCTAATTATGTTCTGCTATTAAGTAATGCAATTATTAAGTGTATCATGGATAAAAGATGTTTGGTTGCTTTTCTTCCCTATTTCCATTTGTTCAATCTTCTGATTTACATATTCCATTGGCAGCAAAAGTATTTATCTTATTTTGGATGTTGAGGAGCACCAGACACAAAGAAAACTCAAGGATTGACCTTTTGGGGCAGCAGCAGCAGAAGTGACAGGCATCTCTCCAGTGATCTGCAAGACTTGGTACACATCTGATTATCTCAGGTGTAATGCAGCATTAACTTGGCTGGATTGCTTCCAGTTCTGGTTTAGCAAAGGGATTCACTCACTCCAATATGTGCATTTCGTTGCCAGTTACAATGACTGCTCTTAAATATTCTTCTGCCTAATTGCTCTGAGAAGCCTGTTTTGCTACTAATCGTTTGAATGCACCATGCAAGACTTCTACAATTGCAGCTTTTGCTCTTTTTTTCAAATGATGTGGTAACACTGATATGTTACAGCTATTAACTCATGCCAAATGCACTATGATAGCTGTGGTGTTCAGATACGATTATCAACTTCCCCCCCCGCTTAACCTGTATTTTTTTAAATGCACTACCTTAAATTAATAGGGAATTTAATATCTTGTGAGAAGTAGAATAAATAAATTTTTCATCGCCTTTTTTTTCCTCTTCATTGACCTGTGCAGGACATTCTTCATTTCAGTCATCTTTTAGCAGATCCTTTTTTTTTTTTTTTTTCCCCATTTTGATTAGAATTAATTTAGATTCAAACCAGAAAGACAAATAATGAGACTGACATTATTACTTGTATAAGAATAAGCAAGATTTTAAAATATACTGGGCTGTGACAACATATTGAAATGAAACCATACTACTTTTGAAATCTTCTGGTTTAGGATTTGGGGGTTTAGGAATGAAAAAATGGTCAGGTAGCCTAGAAATGAATAAGACAGTTATCACTAAATCAAGAGTGGGCTCCTTCCATTTAACTCTGGAAGAGGGCTTGTGTGCAAACTGGTTTACTTTTCCTTGACCATGTCAATTACTCCAACTAAAATATTTTTTTATTACTGTCTATCTTGCTTATCTTATTACACAGACTGACATTACACATATTTCTACTGAAAATGTACATAGACTGAAATAAAATGTTCTTTTAAATCTCTTGAATTTACTACATGTCAGTGTGCACAGGATTTTTGCCATTTACTCTTTATACTTCCAGAATGTTTCCAGTTTATATTTTTATTATGCCATTCCAAGTAAACACATTTTAGAAAAATTAGATTACACAATTCCAGCCAAACTAGATTTTTTTAAAAAATATTTACAAATAAATAAATAAACACAAATTATATTATATATTTTTATATATATATTTATATATTTATTATATATATATTGTATATTATATATATTATACTTTTTTTTTCTTCTTTTAAATTCAACCTGTATTTATCCATACTTTAATATGGCATAACTTCACTAAAGCAAATCTGACCACCCAAGTTGGACCAATTTATTACAAAGAGAAAAATGTCAGAGTTGAAGAAGGTGATGTAATACACAGGTTAGGGAAGTAGCCAAAATCTAATTTTTTAGATATAAAATATCTTTCTTACATAGTATGAGATTCATCATAGCTTGGCATTCTGCATGAATAATGTCATGTATTCCCTTTATCAACTCCAGCTTGATGTGAAATATCACCACAACAGTTTGTAGAGTCAATCAGCTGAGGAAGAATGTGATCGGCAAAGGGATGAAGATGCCAAAGGATGACAACAAACATAAAATAAAAGAAAGCACTTTCCAGTTATTTAGCATCAGAAATGCCTTTTTTTCTGGGACTGATGCTCATACTCCATGTCAATAGATGCAGAGTGAGAGCCTAAATAGGTGAAGGCTCATGTGGCTGAAAGCCTTGCTTGCCTTCGGATTCCTTCCTCTGGCATTTCTCCACCACACTTCTCCCTTCCTCTTTCATTTGCAGTTGTCTTTAATTCTCTCTTTCTTTTGGACTCTTTTTCAGCTTTTCACACCTCCCCAAGGCTGATAGAGAATAAGCCTGTTAAAACTACTTGTAACCTATGTTTTTTTCTGGCTTTCCCTGCAAAGACCCATGCCTACCTTTTGTCCATCCCCATCCATAGGCATCCGCCAATCTCATGAAGTAGGCACTGTGACATGATCTGGCATTTTCTGATCAGGAGGATTGTCAGAATACCCTTATTCCTAGCATCAGGTATGCTGAGAAATAGTAGGAGCTCCCTTACTTGTCCTTGCTCCGTATACCCTCAATAACAAGGTATGGTGACCACATGATTTCATGGAATGAGGATCCAAACTTGTCTTAGCTTTTGTCTTAACTTTGACCTGATCTGAGCCTGGTTCCCACTCTACTCATCTTTTATGTTCTCCTTTAAAATGTAGGATCAGACAATTATTTTTAGGTATGCTTTGTTTCCCTTTGTATGTATTTGGTAGCTTCTACATTAGGACTACAAATGTAATGTACCTTCAGATACATTATATGGAAATTTCCATAAAATATGATTTCAAAACTATTTAAAATTCAAAGATTAGGGGTCTTCTTGGTGATGCAGATCAGGAGGACCAAAGACAACAGGCATAAGCTGAAACAAGATATATTCAGACTATATATCCAATGAACTTGAGCATCTTTTCTTCTAGATGTAGTTATCTACTTGAAATTGAACTTCTCAAAGTGTTATTTAATTTCCATTTCCCTAAGTCTTTTTGAACATAAAATAAGCATAGTTATGAAACTCATTCCCTTTGGAGTGCTTTGGAGATCTGTGGGTAAAGTAAATCAGGATGAAATTTCCTTTCATCCAATGAAAGGAAATGACAAGGCAAAAAATCACAGTGGTGCTCTCTATGAAAGTGTTAAAGAGTGTCTTTAGTTTTAAGCTTCTTTTCCTTGTGTTTCTGCTTCCTATCAGGAAGGGTTTTCCTGTTGGACTGTCACAACTATATGATAATTCAAAATTTGTTAGAAAAGCTTTGTTGGAATCTTTGCAAGGCTTACAGTACATGGTCATGTGCCTCTCAAGATACTGGCTTGTGTAAACATAGAAATAAAGCTGAGTTTAAAATGAACTGAATTCAAAATTAGGTACAAGAGGCACACATACACACTTATACATATCCCACACAGTTTGTGTTCAACAAACTGCTAGCTAAAAGAGGTGTCTCCATGTTTGAATAGCTTCAAATGTGGAAGATGTCTTAACCAAATACAATTAATTGGGCTCTTCAATATATTATGAAGTATGTAATACCATGTGATGTATTATGTATGACTGACTAAATGATGTAATGGACAATCTCACTTTTAAATGGTATGATTTTTTTTTTTTCCTATCATGGAGCAAAAGTTTAGAATTTGTATTTTCTCAAATTCACAATCAGATCAATTTTGCCTTAGAGAAATATCCAGACTGGGGCAGCAAAAGGCTATGAAATGTCACCAGAACTGTCCTCAGAATGGCACCAGTAGTAAAAAATTGAAAACAGATAGTATTTTCTTCTTTCTTCTTGTCTTTGCAAAAGAGACAGGAAGAAAATAACTCAGGTAGACACTGACTCCAGCTTAATGGTGAAGGGAGAGTTCCCAGGGAGACCTTAGGTGGCAAGGGTAATTATTTTATTTTGTACTAAGGAATCATTAGATCAAGAAGGTGAAATAAGAAACTGAGATCTGGAAATACTGCCACTATAGCAAATAATTTCTACTCTAGCTGGGTTATTACGTGAGTTGTTGTTTTGTTTTGTCTTGTTTTTTTTCTGGGTTGCTAAGAGGAGGTCAAAGAGCAACAGATTTCAAACATTTTTATGTAAGAAAGATGCAAGGAAGACATAGAGGCTTTTTATAGAGGCTTTTTTAAACTCTGGATGATGAAATGCTGGTATATGTTAGTTAGGAGATCTGTTAAGTCTTCATCACTGTTGGTCTTGAAGAGCTGCTAAACAAGGATCCATCAGGACCTTCTTAGGGAATACTGCTAGGTGGAATGTTTCTAGATAGCCACTTGGAAGGCCTTCTGCTAGGAGTTCATAAACTGATGCATAAAATACTGTAGTGCTTATTAAGCAAGTCTTTTCATGCACATATATACACACATATACTTAAATTAAAATGTACTTTAAACCTGTGTTTCTTGAAAAATTGTATATTCAAATTGCCTGCAACAAATAATTACATTTATAACAAGATGTGAAAATGTTGCTGAGGGTGATGTGGTGGGAGACATAGCTGCACACAATAATGCATTTTTTGAGTTAAGATAAACCTTGCACTGGGAAATACTCAGTGGGATGTGGAGGGAAGGGAAGTTGCCAGGGCAGTACATCCTCTGTTGCCTTTGAAATTCATAACTGTTTGCAGACAAGGTTCATAGAAAAGCTGAGGATCTTGTAGAAGACTATGTCAAGTAGTATGGATTTTCTAAGCAAAATTTGACATTCAGATCTCTCGGATGTCCCTGAATTTGGTTTCTTCTATCTTTAGACTATTGGCTAAAGCCAGGCTAACGGCTTCAGACTCTTCTGCACGTCTTCAGTATACTCTAAAAATTCAGAGGGTTCAATAGCCAGTCCTCTCATATATCCTGTCTACACAAATTAGTACCCTATGTTATGTTTGTAGAAGAGAAATAATCTTCAGCCTAGCACATTTTGCCCTAGTAAAACTATACAGCTTTGCTTATCTTTGAAAGATATAAATTTGATTTTTTCTGATTAGATGGGAAGGTTTCTTGAAGCTGTTTAAGCTCGATACAATGATATGACACTTCCACTACTCCCTGCATTCTAAACAGGAATTAAGATGTTAGTTTGTGGAGCAATCAGGCAATCTAAATTATTCAGATCCAAAAGTTTTAAGTTAGAACAGTTTTTCAAATTCATTTGTATCTGGATTACAACAGACTCAACACATGTCTGTCTAATGAAGCTCCTGCTGAAAATCTCAGCTGGAAATTCAGAGAATCAAGTCTATCTATCATCTCAAAGTCATGATTATTTCATAAGCAACACTCAGTGTTCAGTCAAGTCTTAAACTCATCATTCAAGTTACCATAGTTTTATCATACAGGCATCTTTTAGAAGAATTCATGCTGAACATTACTTGATGAAGCTAAATCCCATTAACAGAATAAACAGAACAAAAGTCTGTGTCCTGTCACCACAATAAGATATGCTGAAATATTCACAAAGGATACAGGTGCAGTTTTCTCATCACATATTGAAGTACATCTGAAGCCTCTAGGAAGAATATTAATAACCCCTTCTCTTGCATTTCTGTTGGAGGAATTGCTCAATTAGTTTCAGTCTGCTGTGTGTCCCTTACCTATTATATAATTAGTGGTTGTACTTTGTTTCTGAAAGTACACATGGAAAGATATACATTAACAAGGTAACAGTATACACAGGAACCTATGGGCACCCTATATCAAACTTTTTAAGCTGATCAAGGCCTTCATGCACTTGTATGTCTATGTACACTATTTGCTTTTCTGTACTTTCCCCTCGTTGTCTTACACAATGAGAACAGTCAAATGAAACTTGTTGGAAAACACAGTGTGCCAGGTACAGCTGCCCCTGTCAGCTCTATGTCTCATATGCTGCTGGTAAAATGAAAAGAAAACACACCAGAAAGAAGGATGAAGAGAGTTCAAGGAAGATGAGATGTGAAATGAAGAGTTCGAGAGATGACATATTGGTGTGGAACATAAACAATATGCGAGACTGCAGGTCCAGTGAAGAAACCAGAGGTGGGAAGGGAGAAACTGTTAAATCTGACAGGAAATACAGAGAAAGATCACTTGTTTTTGAACTGTGCTTTGAATAACTTTATTTATTGTAATATATCTGTGGGCCTGTAAAAGGTTGAGTTGTCTGTTAGCCTTTTGACTTTTGATTTCCACTTCTACTGAGTCATGAAGGAGACTTGGATGATTAATGACGTAGAATTGTAATTTGTGGTTATGCACATTCCCAAACACCTTCTAGAGTTCAGTGAACAGGTCAATTAATAACACCTATTACCCCTTAAAAGTGGATTAATCATCTATGGGGAATAATACTGTATATTTTTCAAACTATAATTACCTAACATGATGCTCTAACAAGGTCCATTTTCTATCATGTCATCTGCCATAAAAGTTTCCCATCTGATATATGTAACATGATTTGACTTCTGAAAATCTTATAGACTACCATTATCTCCTAGAGTACATATTAAAAAAAGAGACTAGTACACGTGTAAAAAGTATCAAAATAATGTCATTTAAGATGGCCAAATACATTCAGTTAATGAATAATGGCACAAGCTAAAAAAAAAAAAAAAATCATAATAGCTGTTGGAAAAGGTTTATTGAGCTCTATATTAAAATAGTGTAGAATTTTCTAGGTAGAGAAAAATATATCCTCCATTCAGCTTCAAGGGAAGAAAAAGAAAAGAAAACAAAAAAACCAAAACAAAACAAAACAAACCCAAAAACACACAAAAAAACCCCAACCAACCAACCAACCAAAACCAATCAACCAACCAACCAAACCAAACCAAACGAAACCAAAACCAAACCAAAACAAAACTTCATGACTTTGTGGTTTGCAGAAATAACACTAGAGAACTCCTTCTCCGAAGCATGAAAATATTCAGCTAAGGCTACGGAAAAAATTACCACCATCTGTTATCAGTATAGAGCACATAACACAATGAAGGAATTCTGTTTCTAGGCAGAAGGAAGGGTAACATGTACTGCAATAACAAAATCACTATGCTCACAGGGAATGAATATTCTAAATATTCTAAGTATTCTGTTTGAGGTAGCTCTGGTATGAGGCTAGGGATGTGCCTTGAGTCATGTCTTGTTCCTCTTCAGAAAACACATTGCTAGGGAGTAAAATAGTCTGAAATGTTACTGAGACTGTTTGCATAGGGGATTGAGCCTTATTTGTGCTCTATTCTAGCAATTTCTCAGTCAGAGCACTGAACAACGAGAATTTATGATTTGTGATTCACTGTGGCTTGACTTTATGTTTGTGTTTCTCATCAGAACAGAACTGAAGCAGGAATATCACTGCCACTAACCCAAATCTCTCAACTAATAATCTACAGCTCTTCTAGAAAGGCCATCGTTTATTTCCTAGCAAGTGTACTATCCTGTTTTAAAGTGCTTTACAAATTGCAGTTGTCTGAAAGTCTTCTTGTAGCATTAACGTCTCTAATGTGTTTTTTCATTCCATGACTGCTGCAAATAAAATGTTAACTATTTCTTGGAATATAAGCCAGAAACTTCTTTTTTACCTCAAAGGAGAGTACTGTAAGATTTAGGCTCCTTCTGGGCCAAGAATTTATTTTCTGATGGGTGGAAAATGTCTCTGCTCAGAACAGTTAGCAGCTGCCAGGGACATCTGTCTCCAAAAGCAGGCTATACATGGGCAGAAGCAGGAACTGAGTCTAGGACTCCCCCTTCTCACTTTGGGAGTCTGTAACTCAGGAGCTGTTCTGTTCCCTTCTCCTCTACCTGCTTTGAAAGAGGAGACAGGTATCTTGTTCAATTATTTGAAAGAAAGATCAGAGGCATCTACTTGCAGAAGAACACTCTGAACTGTAGCTTCCCTGTGAGCAGAACTGTCTCCTTCAAATATAGAGAAGAACTTCTGAGAGGGAGAATTTGAGACTTGTTACCTGCTCAACATGTAGAAATACCATTGAGAAACTCTTGGCTACTCTCTGCTCAGCTTGCTGGCTGATTTAAATCTCCTTCTGAAGTACATTAACTCTACTTCTTCCCTGTGTATTGAACTCCAGGACCTTATTCGATGATAAAAATCCCAGTCTGCAGAAAATGAAATCAGACAGTGTAACACTGGGTGAGGAGGAGGAAGAAAAACAATGGAAGGGAAATTTGACTTCCATCCTTCCTATATAATACTTTCTTATCTTCTAGAGCTGTGATAGAAAGGGACACTCAGGGAAGCATGTGCTGTACCACTCTAATAGCAACCAAGGAAGTACTCACAATTAATAATGAAGGTTTACCTTAAAAGTACATATGAAACAAATCATGCATGGAGGTTAGAGGAGAATCACATCCTTTGTTTTTCTGTTAAGGAAAGTTCTCAGGAAAGTTAGTACCCTTGAACCACTGTTATATCCACCAAACCTATGAAAACATCTTAAGCAGATATTTTAAGATGTGTAAAATGGTTCTGGAGAAATGAGGTAAATCAGCTGAACTTCAGGTCTCCGCTGACAGTAATGGGATCCACCTCTTAGCTCACGTGTGACATGTATGTTATATATGTATGTATTTGACATTATGGACATTATGTGAATATGAATGAAAACTCAACTGACTTATCTAAGACAACAGAGAACATATATAGTGCAAGAGAAACTAGACACAGAGTATCAGAAAGGAGGGTTCCCACCTTGCTGACATCAATTAGCTCTAGCAAAAATTAGTTTTGCTTAACTCAATGACTCATATGGTTTTATTAGCTGACAATAAGACTGAAATAAATATGGTAGTCAAGAAGTTAGTATTACAACAATGAAGTATGGTGGGTGACACTATTAAAATACAAGGAAGATTGTTTTGTAACAATTCAAAATACAATATGTGAACAACAAAATAATTTATTTTGTTAGGTTGCTTGTGCAAGTAGAAGCTTATTGTTGAAAAATATGATACTTCATTGCACAACAGTGTTATAATGGAACAACAGCACCTTTGGTGTGTATCCTGTTGGGGATTATTATTCAAGAAAATATTTATGCTCTGATTTCCCAAAATACAACACAATTATTCACACACCTAACTTAAGGAAAATTCTTGTGCTGGATCAAGGTCTAAAACCCTTTGGATTGAATCTGAGAGTAAAATGAGAAAGAGTTTGTCATCTCTATGCTAGTGAAAGCAGTCGTTCTCATGATAATTGGGCTCCCACTTAGTGGGACTTGCGATAATTGGTTGCAAAGGGCTGGCATAGGAATTAAAGTAAGTCATGTTGAGAAGCTGGGTATCTTCATCTGACAGAATCACACTTACGTTGAGCATTTTGGTGTTATCTTTAGCGTAATGATCAAATGAATTATGCACCTACATTACCAGACTGGTAACATTTTAAGCAGAGGCTGGTATTAAGCTCAGAACAAACATCCACCCTGCAAGCAATCCTAAGAGGTAAACAGGCTGGATCAAGTAGGCTGAATCCAAGCTGCTGAACAGCTTGCTTTGACACACAAGGTCCTTCACTATGAAATGAAGATTCCTATTGAAATTGATGACAACTTTCAAGTATCTCCAGTGCCTCTCCACCTAGGGAGGGGACTTAACCTTTGTATTGCTGTGACACCTGGAAAGGCTTTGAAGCTGGAAGGAGAGATCAGAGCAGAGAATAAGCCACTTATATTCTTAAAAAATGGCTAAGTAGAAGGGAAGGAAAAATTGTGCTCTTTGGTGGAAAACAAAACAAAACAAAAAGAATTTGAGCATATGGTTCCAAATCTGTGAATATGCACACATTCTTATCTCTGTACCAGCAAATGGTCTTATCAGTATCCAAGGATGTTGTTGGTACACAGCCCCTTTGCAGATCTGGGTCTAGTTTGTAATGTTAAAATATAGCTTAGGCCACAGCCCAAGAGCCATCTGGACAAGCTAATAAAATATGACTCTAATTTTTGTTTTTTGTTTTGTTTTGGTTTGGTTTGGTTTGGTTTGGATTGGTTTGGTTTGGTTTTCTTTATAGAGATTTAAACTGTTCCATTTGTTGTTTGTAGTGGCTTAAGTGTTTGCTCCAGGGTGCAAAACTGAATCTTTATGATTTAAAATATCTGTTCATTTTAATTTATATTTACCTATGTCCATTCAGTTTTATTCGAAGAAATAAGTTCATGGTGTTCTTCCTAGATTTTTCTTTTTCTGCTTTGGTTGAAAATCTGATATTTTTCTATTGGCAGGTGTGATTGGTGAAAAAAAAAATGGCTTCAATTGTGAATACAAGTGAGAGATAATTGGGTATATATATATAACTATATACACACGTGTGTGCAGGCGACATCCAAAGATCTCTCAAACCCACAGGCAGAAGTCTGTTACTTACTAGCTACACCCGGTACAGGCTAGTTGTAAACTTTGATAACACCTACACTAAACAGAAGTGGTGCTTCTTGAGTCCTCCAGTATATATGGAGACGAGACAGATCTACTAGTTTGGAGGCTGATCATGTGATGCATTTCTGTACACAGATTGTTTAGACTGAGAAAGCTGGGGTCTGAATGCCTGGAAAGAAGAAGTGGTGCCAAAATAGAAAAACAGAAAAAAAAATGTTCCTGAAAGGAAGAGGCAGCCTCAGAAAGAGAGAGATCCTGTTGAAGGTTATACACAGGAACTGGGGGATGATCCTGCAGATCATGGACATGTATGGATGGATGTTGGGTGATGCCCAGAGACTCATCCAGGGACACTAGAGAGATAACTGATGGAACAGCATTGTCCAGCATGTCTTTCTGCCCAGACTTACCCAGCCAGTGGCCACAGCCCTTTGGGGAAGGGCATTTGAGACCTGGTGGTCTCAACAATGTCAGAAGAGTGAGCAAGTGAGGGCAGGAGATAATCCATTCACATCAAACCCTTGTCTCACTGTTTCTTACATAAACCCTTGAGCCCAGATCTTTACATGCTGTTGCTCACTCCGTCTTGTCTATGACAAGAAGGATGCCTTGATCTCAACTCTGATTACTTAGTGTTACAGAAAACAGGTCCTAGCAAAACAGTGTTTAACAACTGTGGGTTTCACAAAAAATGACACAGCTGGGGAATTAGTGGGCTGATGGGAAGAAAGAAAAGATCCTGTAACAGGAAAAATATGCAATCTGCTAAATTAATAACTATGGAGGTTGGGGCATGTGTAACATGGATGAATAAAGAGGGATTCAGGGCTCTCTTTTTGTTACAGTTCCATAATGTGGGGCTGTAAATATCCTGTGAAGGGACAGAAGAGGGGCAGTGAATCTAGTCAAAACTCATCCACACTCCTCTCGCCTATCCCTGTCCTAATTTTACACAGCAGTTGAAAATGATCTGAATTCAGTTGATGTATCCCCCTGCTAGATTTTCGTTACCACAAACTGAGTATCTAGTACTTTCTAAAGTTGATGGTAATGTAGGACAAACTGACTACCACAGGACTTGTCACCTGGTCTGCAGATGGTGCAAGACAACCAGCTTAAGTGAGATGCACACTACAGTAAGTACTGACCTCATTGTGATGTACATGGTATGCATCTTATTATGCCTTCAACAGCTGTTTTTGGAACTACTGGCAGGGAGGAAGAGATGAGTGCTGTGGTTATAGGACTTATCTTTTCCTGCAGGTCTGCCTGTACTTTACAAAACAAAGGCCTCATTAACAGTATCTCTTCCTTGAGTCTTCACTAATTGGGCTTGAACAAAGGCAGGGCCATTCAGCGATCACTAATCAGCTAGGGGAAATAATGGATCACCAGCTACCTCTAGAGGACCAGTCAACTTACTTCTGGGCACTTCTGGGACCACTGACTTCTGGAACAATCTCCTTAATTAGCATGAGGAATGTGTGGAGGGAGGAGATGAGCCACTCCCTTCTATCTTGCATGCAAATGAAATAAAGTATACAAAAATTCTCACTTGGGATGCTAGTTGTGAAGTTTCATCATGCCCACCACCAAAAGAGCTACAAAGATTGTTGCTGGATTGACAGATCCTTGGAGTGGTGAAATCTTACCTTTGTTTTGATATCTTAATCTATCTCTCTTTCTCTCTCTTTCTGATTTTATTCTGGGCACATAAGGGTAATACCATTGTGAGTTTTGTTGAAGTTTTATTAAGTTTCGTGATATAGTTACAAACTTTTGCCAAGCCACTATTTGTTGTAATTCCTCTGAGTTTTAAGTAAAGTCGTGACTTAATTGAACCTCTTGGATAATTGTTGTTACTCCTGGTTACCACACAGAGTATTCAAAAGTTAACTCTGCCCTTACCATGCTGAGTGTGACAGGACACTCATGACTGGCTTCTGATATATGAAGAAGTTTGTTTGACTTGTAGAAAAGAAACAGAAATAGACTACAAGGTCTAATCAGTTGGCAGACAAGCAGAGAGGTGAAAATTAGGCCAGATCTATTGCCAGTACAGCCTCTTGTCAACTGGGAAGAAAAAATATTGTAATTTTGTTCCTACAGTTGGGTTATTTATGTGACAACCACCACACTTTTCCACATGTTTGCACAAAATTATTGGTATTTTCCTTGTAATTAGAGATTCCCTTTACTGTTTAATGTGACACCATGTTGACTAGGTTTCCTGAGCATATCATTCAGACGTATTTATATGTCTCTTTCAAATGATTTGCAATAACTAATTTTGTAACAGGAATATAATTTTGGAAAGACAATACAAGTCAATAACAGTACAGGTTCTGTTAATGGCGAGAAATCTTTCTGCCATGAGAATAAGTTACCACTAACAACTTGTCATCTGAAGGCTCTGTCTTAAAGTTGTTTTAAGATGGCATGGGACCAAATTTCAGTGTTCAGTGGAGCTCTACAGAGTTATGTCATCTGAAAGTCTATCTGTCCTAATTATTCTGAGTAAAAAAAGCTGAGTAAAGCACAGGCAAGATTCTTATAAAATGGGAAATTAGCCTGAAGTCTCATAGTACAGGAAACCAACATTCTCTTTTTCCTCCTTCCTAAGGAATTCCTCTCCATTGCAGAAACATTTTAGATCAACAAGTATTGATTCATTTCTATGAAACATTTGCTCTCCCCCTGGAGAGAAGGAGATTGGGCTGGCTTTAATCCGATGTAAAAACATATTTTCTAGAGAGCTTTGGATGTTTGTAAGAAGGCTAACAACTCTGTTACTATAAAATTGTACTAATTCTTCCATTACCTAGGCATAGAACCAACCCCTATGATTTTAGTTATGCAAAAGACTTATAAAAATAAAAGAAATATTACAGATTTGGGATTGTCCAAGGTTAATGTGAAATTTTATACAAAAACCTGGAATGACATACAAATCCAGTGCTTTTACTGAGTGACTTCTCCTTGTAGGAATATCAGCATAAGGAGTAATCAAAGAATTTAATTGTTAAGGTTTTATTTATGAGATCAACATGACAAGAAATGTATTGTTATTACCTGAACAATAGGTCATTTTTTAGTATCAAGGCAGCAGCTTTTAGTTTTGTTTTGTTTTTTGTTTGTTTGTTTGTTTTTTTTTTTGTTTGTTTTTTGTTTTTGTTTTTTTTTGTGTGTGTTTTTTTGTTTTGTTTTCAGAAAACTGCAATTTATTGTTTTCAGAATTCATGAGAAAGAATGAAATCTGAACTAATCAAGTCTACATTCTGTCAGAACAGCAAGTGATCAAAGCTTTTATCTGTAGGTTGGTGGTTTTATTAATAAATGAAAGAAGTTCCAAACAACCCTTTAGTTCTAATAAAACCAAGTTGCTTTATCTCGAGATCTATTTATATATCTATTTACAGCTTCTCAGTATTTACCGTAAGAGTTGTAGAAAGGGCATCTTTGTTTATCAAATTGAGAACAGGGTCTGCTTTATGTAGGGGTGTGGCAGAATGCAACCCCCCCTCACTTCCCCTCTCTGCCCCCTCTCTCCTCCTCCCTCCTTCAGTATGGAGGAGTGGGCACATCTCCTCTCTTTCTCTACTACTTGAGGCTAACAGCTTCTTTTGTTTGGCCCCAGAGCACACTGGCCAGGGCCGTTAGGAGAAGGAAGTGCCAAGGCACAAGTGAGTGGGCGTGCAGAGGAGCTTCTAGAATGCCTACAGTCAGATCTGATCAGAAAAAAATGGGACTCTCGTCGAGACTCCGCCCATTTCGCAGGTCTCTCGGAGCACGAGCAAGATGCTGCCGCTGAGAGCCCCCCTCCCCGGGATGAAGACTCCGCTTGCCTTGCCGCCACGGGTGTGAGTAAAACTTCTTGCAGAATTGCGAGTATATTTATACTTTCCTTGCACATATGCACATATAACTTTCCATGCTCCAGATAAGCACGCGTAAAATTAATCCTCGCAGAGTCACGGGTGTATTTTCCTTCCGTGCACATTTGCACGCGTACTTTCTGTGCTTAATACAAGCATGAGTAACTTTCCATACACATTTGCACACATAACTTTCCGTGCTCAATACGAGTACGTGTATAAATTATTTCCTCCCACAATCGCAAGTGTATTTTCTTCCTGTGCTTCCACGTAAGCACGTGTGATATTCCGCGCACATTTGCACGTGTAAGTAAATTAACCCTTGCAGGATTGTGAGTGTATTATAAATTTACCCTCGCGGAGTTGCGAGTGTACACTTCCTGTACTCACTACGAGTACGTGTATCTCTTTAAAAATAATCCCGCACCGTGTTCAGGCAAGTGTGTACTTCTCCGGAACTCAGGGACAGCTCCGGCATTGTTTTGAGTGAAGCCACATGCTTGCACACTGTGGACCGCCTGTTATATTAGTTGCTGCCCCTTAATAATTTTCCTCAACTGATACCCGAACCTTTATTTAAGTCACTTTTGGAGTGCTAAAACCCTGTTTCTCACGGCTTTAATAAAAGTTGGTTTTGGACCTTTTTGTCCCTTAAATTAACCTACGGGGTGCCTCCGTGACAAGGAGTTTTTGGCTATCTAAAAGATTTTTGTATAAGAGACAAAACCTCTCAAGACAGCGGTCTGAAATGTTTGCAGTATTTTTAAGCATTGGTCCAAGAGATAGATATTTTAGTCCATAAATGTAGCATGCAAATGTGATGGACAGATTTGACAAAATCTCAAGTTTCTGCAGAAGAACTACATCAAGAATAAAATCTTCAAATCCATGTAAAGCAACAATGTTCAGGGAAAGGTGACCTTTCAATAAATCTTCCTCTTCTTATCTGAAAGTCTTTCCTCCAGAACTGATTAACTTAGATTATTGTAGACATTGAGAACTATGAAGTCTGACTTGAAATTCCAAATGTGTCTTTTATTGTCAATGGGTTAGATCAGGGATATAAATATATATAACTGTTCCTGTATTTATACAGTCCTAAAATTGCATTCGGCCCTTTGAAGGCGAGACTGATGTGGCCCCTGGTGAAAATGAGTTTGACACTCCTGGGTTAGAGGATTCAATGCATTTAGTAGCCTTTAGCAAGGTGATCAAGACAAAAAAGTTTCCTGAGTGTGTTAACTATATTTAAAGAGTACCACACTTCTTGAAAAGTTCTGAAATTTGGAAGTGTCAGTTTCTCATGAGAATGCAGAACCTGAAGAAAATTTTGAGATTTGTAATACATTCAGGATCGTTAAATAAACCCTGCAGCTCTTCAGGCTTTGTGTAATCCCTAATCCCCAATTCAAAATCAGATTTTAGATTAGATCTCCTAAAGGAAGAAAACATTTTTCTTCTATTTCCGATTTAAATAAAATTTAAAAAAAAAATAAATAATCTGTTTCAATAGATGCATAGTATAACCAGAATAAATACAAAGTTTTAGAGAAAAACACAGACTCATAGATATACATGCAGGATAAATAAATGCAAATTATTTGAAGATAAATCTTCAAAAATGCAAATAGAATTCAAGCAATGTGAAATATCAAATATAGTGTGGAAGAAATATATCAAAACAATGTCTTGTTTTTAGACAGTTTCATTTATTTGTAAAGGAAATCCATTGTAGGAAAGTACCAAAACCTTAAAGTGTGCATACATACAGACACACAAACATGCATATTGATATACAAAGATTTCAGCAGCAAGGTTCTTGAAGCACTCAAAGTGATCAGTAGCACTCCCAGAAGCTGCTACACCATATCTGTTCTTCAAGACAGCTATATCCAGCCACCAGAGCACTCCCTTAACCACAAGTGAATGTCTTTTGACTTTTAGTTTGAACATTTGCACATAATATGATAAAGTTCCTTTGATTTTGCAGAGTTTACTCACAAAAAAATAATAATAATTTTAAAAAGATGATATTGAACACATGTGCAGAAAGTAGTATATACAAAATATAACTCAACTGCAAGCATATGATGTGATGAACATTCAGAACAAAACTATGATCAAATAGATATGAAGATAGGCAGAGAGAAACATAAGCTAAAACCAAAGCTAAATTTAATACAGATGAAACAGATCAATGAGTCTTACTTACATCAAGGATAACTATATTATGAAAAAAAGTTGGGAAATAAAGGAGGAATACATTTCTGATATAGAAAGTTTAAACGTATTTGTAGAATTAGATCTATGGTCCACAGTTGGCATAGATTTGTTTGGATGTGCTGAACAAAATGACATACTGGTTCTGGATTATAATTTCTCTTACCCAGAACTAGTATTCTGTTAGAGAACACAGCTGAACTTTTAATCTCAGGTGTAGAATCTATATTTGCTACCAACTGTGGTAATGACAGACAAGGGGCCACAATTTCATTGCTATGAGTTTAAATGTTTGTAATATTAAACCCTACTTGGAACCTTAGCCACAATCTAAAGGTATTATGAAAAATAATTTTAAAAACATGTTAAAATGATGTTTTAGAAGGTTTAGGAATCAAGTTTTGATTCCTACTTGACAACATTAACTTACAAGGCAACATCCCAGAGACATTTGTGAGCTAAAATATTGTTTAAGAGAAGCTTGGGCTTGGGCTTCCCTGTCACAAGATGGTTTATGTCAAAAACAGAGAGTTCAAGTTTCTGGCAAAAATCCCATAGAGGATCACATGACTGAAAACTTTTCAACTGCTTGACTACAGGTTTGCTTTGATGAAGGGAGTAGAAAACAACGAATGCATAAAAGAAGCAGCACACTTTCACCAATTTCTAAAACAAGGAAAGGAGTTTACAAAATAAGACAGAGAAGAGGTGTTGGAGAAGCCAGGGAATCAGACAGTGTCAAAGGAAAAGGTGATGCAGAGCATCATAGCAGCTGAATTCATGAGAGCTTCCTCTAGGAGAGGAAGGTTACCACTTCAGAGAATGACTGAGAAATACTGTTGCATGCTTATATTAATAATACTTATTTCTTAATGGGAGAATGGCAATAAAAGAGGAAAGGGAACACTGAAGAGGACTGGGTTACCATATACCAGCCCCTGGAATTTTTAGGTCTAGGTTGGCTGCTAAAGTGAGTTGTTATTAGGAACCTGGAAACATACCTATATGAAAGATACATGTTAAGACACAGGTACGTTTTCATCTTTCTGACAGGCTTTTTGCTTTCATCCTCTGATGTGAAGAGCATGTGCGCCTCTATTATCACCTCTATGGAAAATTCCTATGTACTTTTAATAAATAATAGTTTCAGATGGGTGGTTTATTTTATATATAGAATTACAGTGAGCGTTTGTGTATTTCTTCATCTACATCCACACATTTTATACTCACACAAGTAGAGGTTATATATATTCCAACCACAATGACTTTGGGATGTTCAGAAATGGAATGAAGTTGATCAGCCCAACAAATATGAATAAATATTACTAAACAAAATAAATACTTTTTTTCAGTGAAAATAGAAATTTGCTTGGAGGAGTTTAGAGTGACTTAGACTGGATTAATTATTTTATGAAAAAATCAAAATTAAGAAAGAAGTTAAGGAGCAAGTTACCAATTCAAAATTCGGTTGAAGGAAAGAAAGTATTGCCTGCAATTTGTCCAGTTTTATTACAGATAGCTCATGCTATTTTATATGGAGAAACAGACTTTTCCCCTTTCCTACATTGCAGTGTCTGTTAATCTACCAGTGGAAATTCTTAATCCTTTGGAAAGGTTTTCAAATAATAGATGGAAATTGAAGTAGCAGGATGTTTCACAGTCCAAATATTGTCCACAAAAATCTCCCAAGTAATCTTAAAATTTCCAGTATGAATGCAAGATCCTTCTCCCTGCCTCTCTACCTCCCCTAAAAAAGAGGGGAAAATAATGAGACATTCATCTAAAACCTACTGAAATCTTTGGAATCTTCTCACTAATCTAATTTGCTTATTATATCAGACATCTAAAGGTTCAACACAAATCCTTAGACCTCTAAATACAGTTTGCCTATAAAGAGAAATTAAGTATTATTAGGAAAGTTCAGCTCAGTAAGAAAAGAAAACATCACAGCACATTATCAAGTCAGTGACACAGAGGAGGTCAATGACTTGATTTAATTGTTTTCCTAATGCAAGAAGACAAAGGACTTCTAAGAATGGTTTTTGCCAAACACTATGCATGGTTAACTTTCGTTTTACTCCATTAAATGCTTGCAGATGCAATCAGAAATATTACCCAATTCTTAAAGAACACTTTTCATCAAGATATCTGAAATGTGCTTTGAAAATGATATAAAATCATCCGTTCCACTGCTAGAAATAGATGCCTGGAGAAGTGACTCATAACACACAGAAGCCCTGGAAGAAAATCAAGATTTCCTTTTTATTCATTTAATGTTCAGCCTTGTAGGCTGCATCGCTTCCTTGAGCCAATGTGTGCCATTTCTTAAAAAAATTAGAAGGAAAAAGTGATGGGAAGCAAGTATAAAGCATGACTACAATAAACTGAGCAGACTTTGTAGCAGTTTGCAAAGCAGCCATTTCTTAATGGCTTTTTGGTTGTTTCTAAATGTGGAGGGCCAGTTCCCAGAAGGCACACTGCAAAAAACTCACATTTCAAGGTGCAAGATTTCCTATGGAGAACAAATATTTTCTGGGGAGTGTTAGTGGGAGACCAGTCTCTGTCAGGGCGTTACTCTAAAGGTTATACTTTAAAGAGTCTTAGTCAGTCCACTTTAACCCCTAGGTTTAGTCAGAGCAGAATACAGGAACATCTGAGAGTTCAAAACTTTAATTAATGTCCCCAGTTTAGGAATGTCTCATACCTCATCAAGCAAAAGCACCAGAAACAGGGATGTAGCTGGAAGCTTGAGTGTGTCTTTGTGTCTTTATTGATCTTGGCTAGAAAGACCGTTGTGCAGATACTGATTTTATCTTCAGAAACATAGAGAGGTTGATACTAGTCCTGAGGAACTCAACCAAAATGGTGTTACCTGATGCTTCATAGTTGTCAGGCTCAGGTTCAAGCCGTATATAAAAATGTGCATACTAGCGATCTAGTTATGGGTGCAAATATCTTGTTAGTGCCCCAGCTCACTTTTTGCCTAAATAATCCCTGCAGCAAAGAAGAACATATTGTACCTAAGCATGCAGTTTTAAAAGGTTGAATCCTCATCAAGAAAACAATTTCTTCTTCAAGGATGATAAAACTGAAGAATAGTAGAAACAGCAGCTGTATGATCATCCAGTGGAGGCCATGGCCACCTGCTCTGAAAGGCCAGAGACCTTGCAATTAGAGCAGAATCTACTAAGAGGGCATGGGAAGTTTCTTCTTGATTGTCAGTAGTGAAAAGTTGGTGCACATCAATGAATAAAAGAGCTTCAACGCTTCAAGAATTGTGGATATTCTATCTAAATGTATGCCAGACCCTTTGTAATTGTCTCTCATGGTTTTGTTAAAAAGAAGACCAGTTTCTCTTTCAGTGAATTTTTCTTTCAGCTAAGTTCTTCTTAATTACTGCACTTTTCTGAAGTAGGATACATGTTTTGGTACACATAGCAATGGAATGCAAGGTCTCTAATACAAATACACATCCCATAAGCAAGGATGGACGAACCTAAAAGGTGACTAAAACTGACCAACTAAGTATTCCATCCCATCCACATCATAACACCATATAAAAGTGGGTGATCACGAGGGTCTCGTTCCTCTTTGACTATGGCTGGCATCTGGAGAGGACCCTGTCTGCTGTTCCTGTGATCTGAGGCCTAGTGACAGATTGAATCCAGTTCTGTTTTGCTGCAGAGTCCAGCCCAGTACTGACAGGTGCCTGCCCTGCAGTTACTGGAGCAGTTCTGAGCTTTGCCAGTGAACTCAAGACAGGGTTTGTATATTTTGTATTATTTTCTCTATTTTATTAGTTGGATTAGTAAAACATTAAAGCATCTGCCATGGTTTATTGTCACCCTGCAACCAAACCATGACACTCTCAAATTCTTAGCTTTAATGATACACTAGAGAATTATTGCCACCAATTTCAGGGCTCTGTATGGAAATACACTTTCTTTAACATCTTTTAGATTCCAAGTCCACCTTCAGTGGATACCCCCTTAATCTCAGGCTAAAAAAGAGAGTGGATGTGCAGGCAAAGACCTGAATTACCTCTATTTACATTTTTGCAAAATGTTCAGGAGTGTAGTCTTGACCCTAATTCAGGTTTCTACATTTTAATTATCGCTTCTTATCCCTGATTCATGCCCCAAGGATATATTTTCAATTTAGAAAATAAGTGGATGGAGATACATGTAAGTTGCAGAGACCCAGTTTCAGCTCAGTTTTCTACAGATTGTCTCAGTAAACTTTGCAGGGGTTAAATTCTTTTGATGACTTCTCAGACCCATTTCTGCTTAAATCCAGAGATGGGGTATGCTCTGTATTCATCATCTTTATAAATGGGTAAATAATAAACAATACAATAACAAACAATAATTTATTTTTTTTTCTCACAGTCGTTTCATTGCTTATTCATTTTTCATTTTTGTATTTTTTGTTTGGTTTTGTTTGTTTGTTTGTTTTTCTACTTTGTACAGAGCAAGTAACAATAATTGATGTCTGAGTGAAAGCACTTCTGCAAAAGTTTATGTACCTTATCCTACTAGTAATGGATCACTTTTAAGCATCTTTAGAGCCTCCCTATTTCATGATCTTGATTGGTATCTTCATTTAAATAAAAAAGGTTTGTTATAAAAATAGCAACACACCTTAGACAACTCAAATGGCACAATTCATGACGGACAATGTAATCTAAGTGTTAATACCTTGACAGCCTTTACAAATAGATATCATGCATAAAACAGAAGTCAAAGACAACATTTTCAAGAACTTTGCAGTGTTTTAGGAGATGAATTCCCATTTTGCAGAATTGGGCTCTTGATGCTGTGCTAGGTTGGTATTTTAGGCCCTGATTATCTGGTTCAAAACCTAGGTACCTACTATATGCACAGATTTACTGGAAGAAGTGATGCAATATCCAGACCATAAATTAACATGACCAACATAATGCAAGCTGATCCTGAACACAGAGAGCATTTACATGATGGCCATGAGTCACCTACAAGGTGCCTGGCAGATTTAGGTCCTTCAATACAGTGAATGCACTAACGGCAAGTGGAACAGCCTCCCCTCAATGTCAATGTTGTGCCAGGACAGGCTGCAGAAACCTGGCTCAAGCTTATAGGTGACTATCTCCCTCTGACCTGGTTTCAGAGCTCAAATTCATTCTTCAAGGATGGATGTTTTTGTCTCTTCCCAAAACCTGGCTGAGGACAGGGCTTTTCTCTTAAAACAGGACTTCTAGAGAAGGTGGTGCAAATAGCTTTCCTGTGTATTGATGTCAAAGATTTCTAGGGGAGGAACAGATCACAGTTTTGCATCTGTGAGCTGAGGAGAAACAGACTGCCAAGTCCTTTAACCCAGGAGACTGACCTAAAAGGCTATGGCACAGATTGAAGAGAGGGCGATCACCAAACCCTTGCTGAAACTGCACAACAAGGAGGAATGCTAGAAACCATTGAGCTAGAGGAGATGAAGAACTCAAGCAATAGAGCGTGCATTGAGGCAACTTTGCTCTGTCATCTTATCCATCTACCTCATTTTCTAATGTACTCATGGAAGTGAGAATGTTTGGAAGAGAAAATGCAGAAAGATAGATGAATTGCACCCATAAAAAGAGCCCAGTGCTTAGGAAGAGATGGATTTCTGACTGGAAATGAAATCAGGCTGGGTGTATCTATTACAGATTGCATTTTGCCAGTGGACCAGAAAGTACTGTTGAGATTTTTCTCTTAGAAAAGAATGGAGAGTATCATCTATGCAAATACCTTAAGAAATGCTAATATGTTGAAGAGCTGTGGGAAACAAATCCGATCTATTTACAGCAAGTGTATATTTGTAGCAGATGATGATATTACTTCAAATTCACCAGCTTCAAAAGTTTTAAGAGGTTTTTTAACTACTCTTTTCCAGCTTTGCTGAAGCTTTTGCCAAAGTGCTGATAGTACTCATGATAATTTTATTTGAAATCTGAGAAAGCAATGCTAGAAAGTACAGTACTCCACAGAGGTACTGTTGCCTCCTGGGAGTGATAGCTCAAATGCACTATGTGAATGACTGCAAGTGATGCATTTTCTTAGGGAACAGAATGGTCTACATTGTTAGAAGGAATGTGGACATAGGAAATTTGAATATATCTTTTCTTCTTATTTTGGTCTTGCATAGTTGGAATAATGATTATAAACATCCTCAATGTCCCTGTCACTATACAGTTGCAGCATAATTTACAAGTGTTACTCCAAATGGCTCAGAGACCATATTTTTGAAGGCCAGATGTTAAAAATAATATACGTTCATAATACAGGAAACTGAGGCACAGTGAGAGTAAATTCTTCACTCACAAGCCAAAAGGCTGTGTTTGGCATAGATGGAAAGAGGATAATTTTCCCACTTTTAGGCCTAATACCTTTAAGATTATTCTCAGCTGTTTTCCCTATAGCTTCACTTTTAAATATATTCTTAAAAACAAGTTATTGAGTTTTGTTTTATTTAACATATTCTTTGACATAAGCAGTAATCAAATACATATTGTCTAAGCCCACCTACAGCACAGTGGTTTGTATTTGCCATTATTTTTAATCAAGCTGTTGATGTGCTCCAGGAGAATGTTAGACTTCTTAGAAATTAATTGGTGCACATTTCTTTAAATGAGTTTTTGCCTTTTTTATCTTTATTTTTGTTTCAAATGTTTTGAGTCTTTTCTGGCAGGCTTGCTGCCTTCAGGATTGTTCTTTGCTTCCTGTGGAAACTTCATGTAGTTTGTTTTGGTTCCTTTCTTTTCTTGTTTGTAATAAAAGGCTGTCTGAATAGCTCAGTGAGACTTTTCCAGGTCTAATTTTTATGTCACGTATGAAATAAAAATTACATCCCACCAAAACACTTAAGTGTTAACTAGTCAATGTTCCAGCTCTATGCAGTAAGAAATCCAGATATACCTGTATTTTAGATCATGCCTTCCTGGTAACCATTAGGAGAAGCTTCATATAAGAGGAAAAAGTGACATTATGGTCCATTCTGTCTAAATACGCATTATGAATAGTCTCTATCTTTTCCCCTGTGCACACAGGACTAGTGAGCAGCTGGTATTCATATTTGTTAAAGGCGAATAAGCTATAGACTCTAGCTATAATCAGTGGCTGAGACTGCCCAGAGCTACATAAAGATCGAGAAATAAATGTCCAATCTTCTGTGTCAAAGAAACAGAAAATAGGGGCAAATTCACCTTTGTTTATGGTAGAAAAAATACAGGGTGTTTCAAAACGATGGACACAATCCATCATCACCATGCAGCACAAATTAACTCCATCTTTTTGAAACTCCCTATATATATCAAAAAAAGAATTCAACATATTTTGCTTGATTATACCTATATGAATTATGGAGTTAATTTTATCTCTTCTGGCCAGGCTGTTAGAGATTTCTCTGACACACTAGGGCCAAAATATCTGACTAGTAGTGCAATTTATGCATATGTGTTGAAGTCAAGAGATATGTTGATGCCTCACAAAGAAATCTTCCTTTTATTTTGAAAAGAATGTGCCATACCTTTCAGTTAAGGAGAATTAATATCAGAGTGGAATTTGTACATGTATTTTTAGACAATCTTATTATCTGTGACTGAAAGCAGATAAGATAGTAGCCTGTCTCAAAGGCACACATAAAATTTTAATCTACAAGAGGAAGACAAACAAGCTTAAATAGACATTATTTTCCCTGACTTTAAAGAGGTCAACATTTCTGCCTCTTAGACACTCAGGACTTGCTTTATATTTCAAGTCCTAGTTCTTGTTCTGGGTCATGCTCTAAGAACAACCTTTCCTCCATAAGTGATACCATATCACTAGGCCATGTGAGCTGTGATGTGTGTTTCAGTAGTGTGAAAATTTCAAAGACTACTATACTGAAGAACAATAGATGTTAGAAGGTGTAAATCGTGATACATTCTGCTGTGGTCAAAGTGAGATTTCAGAATTTTTGGTAAGAGAGAGTGAAAAAAATTAGCTGACCACTTTCCTTCTGTGTTTTTGGTTTGAGGGAAGTACTCGTATTCCTCTGTGATATACCAGTGTGGAATATTGTCATTTACAACATACAACAAGTGAGTGTCCTATGAAAGCAAAAGTCAATCACATGTAGCTGCTTTCTTTCCCTGTAGAAAACAAAATATAGTGGCTTGATGTAGTTCAAAGGGTCTGAAGAATTACTATTGAAGACACTCCCTTATGAAATGTTTCTTCCTTTTTCCAATAAAGCAGTTTTCATGACAACAAAGCCACCTCCATTCCCTGCACAAGATCTCTTCTGGGCTTACAGCACTTAAGAAAGGAAAAAAAAAAACCAAGGAAAGAGTGACTTACACTGCACGTCTGTGTGATTCAAGTCTCATGACAAAATCATTCCTTTCCAGCTGTAATGGTTTTGCTTTTTTGGTGCTTTACCTCAAAATTCTTGCCTGTGCCAAAAACTTTGCAAAGAAGAGCATATGTTTCTGCATGACATTCACAAAACTGAAAATTCCCTCTCTCTCCTCTGAAAGTACATGCAAGCAATTCAAACATCATTTCTCCAAATATGTGGCATGGTACCATTTCTCCAGCTGCAGAGCAGAGTCACAAAGTCCTCTACTTTAAGGAGACAAGTCAGATGAAAAGGAAAAGGTTGAAAAATAGGAAAAAGAAAAAGAAATTAATATGTTGATCTTCCTAGGTAATTTTTATATTAGCATCTCTGAACTCACCAATCTGCAGTGTACTTTTAGAAGCCTGCACAGGTGCTCTGGCTTTATACAAGAATCTAGACTGTTTTCAAAAATCATTGACAGCACTAAATAAAGCTAATTAAGTAGAGAGAGTAGAAACAAACCAATCCAAAGTTTCCATAAAGTTTAGGCAAAGTTTGTATTACTATAATGTTGCAGTTGTTAATGCAAAATGTCTTACATAGGTGTTTTAGTTAGATCTATGATTTACCTATTTCCAGTGCACCTCTCTGAAGAACAAGAAACAAAAAGTTCTCGGTGCCTTGTAGGTCACAACAAGTAGAAGTGTCTCGCTAACCTCTGGCACCGAAGCCAAGACAAACAAACACCTTGTACTATTTTTCATCAGGGTCTATAAAAGAACCCACACTCAGTATATCTGAAGGATTTACCCCGTGGGCAAAACATTTCCCTTAGCTTGTTATCTTCCCTGGATTATACTTAGCAACTGTCCTCTGAGTCCTTATTCCTGCCCTCTCTACCATCCCCTAAACTGTTTTTAGAGATACCAGTGGCTCTGGTACCTTGGTGCATGGTTCCTACTCCTTGCTGGGCATCCCAGCTGATGCCCAAGGCCTCTTTTCTGCTAAGATGTGCTTCTTATGCTGAGAGAAGCTAATTTTTTTTTTTTGGTTGGTTGGTTGGCTTTGTTTTGTTGTTATTGTTGTTATTGTTGTTATTGTTGTTGTTGTTGTTTTCTAATAGTTATTTCAAGCAAATATATTTAATCAAACCTAGAATAAAAAAAAATATTCACACTGCCTCCACAGAAAGAATTTTCCATGAAGACAACAATCGCCTAGAGAAAGAAATCAGAGCAAAACTTCAAACTTCAAAAATTCACTTAAATTTACAATTTCACTTGATTTTTTTTGAAGATACGATTTATTGGTAGCTAAATAGCAGTTCTAGTGTCATTTGTAGTGTTACAACATGGCGTACTGATAGCCATAGTGCACAAATTGGTATACCACAGCGTACTGGGAAATAATTTAAGCAGAAAAAGGCTTGTCTAAACATGTGCATTATTGACTGAAAAATATAATTTTTCTAGATTAAAAAAAATCTCATTTGTATAGGAATTAATCTGTGACACTTTGAAGAAGAAAAAGAATATGTAGTTTGTGTAGTAATTAGGGAAATAGTTGTGGTTTTTTACATTCAGGGATGATAAAAGTGTGTAAAAGTATGTTTGATTGATGGAGAGGCGCAGAAAAGGCCTTGGCAGATTCAAGTTGAGCAGCTTTGGTGGGCTACTGAACTCTGCATGGCTCATGAGAAGGATTTGGAACTGTTCCACTATTTGCAAAATAAGTAAGTGTAGAGTTCTCTCACTGTAGATGGGGGAAATCAACTTTTCTTAATTTTGAATTTTTATTCCATCGTATATTTAACACTCGTGATAAAATTAAATAAGTATTCTTGAAGCTGCCACTGACCCTGGAGCTTCCCTGGATGAGACACCTCTGAGGTACCTTATGCTTTTCTCTGTGTAGAAGGGAGCATGAATTATAGAGTTTGCTCACTACAACCATGTGTTTAAGAAACTTTGGTGTAAAGTGGTGGAATCACATCTGAATCAGGAAGGGGAGATGTGATGTGAAAGCTGTAATCCTTTTCTTCAATTCACGTAAAGAGCACTGTGACCATAGAGAAGTGAACCATAATTCAATGTTCAGGGCTCTGGTGCCAGTTAACTTTGATTTTAAAATGCTACTGGCTCCTGTTGAAGCTGTAGGAAATGGTAGGTCTAAAACCTGTATTTCCCTTTAAAAACCTGCTGAGTACCTTCCTTGGGGTCAGTGTGAGCTGTAAGGATCATCAAGGTAAGGAGCTGGTCAGATACAGAAGTTGTAAGACGGTTATGAGAGTGTTTTTTGAGTTGCTATTGTATTTAAGTGTCCCCTAAATCATTTCTGCTTCTCTTCTTGGCTCATCCTGCAGAAAATTTGGTATTTTGAATCCAAACCAAAACCAAAACTAAACTGTGTTGTTTTGTTTTGTTTTGTTTGTTTGTTTGTTTTTTCCAGGAAGTAGAAATTCTGTAATATCTGTGTTTATCAGTAAAAGTAAGACACTCTTTTCTCATCCAACATACAGTTATGGGTTTGCAGGGTCTTATTTTTCTAGAAAAGTAAGAAAACAGCAACAATAACTTTACATACCTTTCTTTTCTTATGGCTGCCATTCCCTTTAATCACAGATACTTCTTAATAATTCAGGATTTGGAGCCTCTCCAGTATGGCAGGCTTGGAAGGACTATGTGTGACTGAATAGTCTGAATGGAGTATCCAGGAGCTAATACTGTGGCATCATCACAAACTACCAAATGGCTATTTGTTACTATTTCTGAACAGAGTACACAGTCTGTTTGCACGAAGTAAGGCTGCTGACCTTTACACATCTGGAGAGCAGGGGCAAAGGCAGTGCTGAGAGCCCCATTGCCTCCCGAATAACCTGCAAATATCTCTTGGAAAACCCAGTGAATCTTCTCAGGAGCTGACGTATCTTTTAAATTCAGGGCTGTCAAATGAGCCATGTACTATGATGAGTTCCCTATGTCAGCTGTGTGTGACAAGGAAGAATCATACAATCATAAAATCATAGGATAGTTTGGGTTGGAAGAGACCTTCGCAGCTCATCCAGTTCAATGCCTTCCAGGAGCAGGGACATCTTCACCCAGATCAGGTTGCTCAGAGCCCCGTCCACCCTGGCCTCAGATGTCTCCAGTGATGGTGCACTCACCACCTCTCTGGCCAAACTGGGCCAGTGTTTTACCACCACCCTCATTGTAAAACATTTCTTCCTCATGTCTAGGAAGAAATCCTCCCTGTTAGCAATATGTGAGCATCAATCACAATGAAGTGGAGGATGGTATTGCCCCAGAGCTACCCCATTGTAGGAGACACATGCTCCCTGAAGACGGAAGCTCATAAAGGCTCTGTTGTGTGAGTCCTCTCCTACATGAATAGCAGTTAACCATTCTGGGAGTGGTCATAGCTGAAATTTTGTCACTGAGGTTGAGTTTACGTCTGACATTTTATAAAGCAGTCCCTCTGTGCTCTGTTCCTGCTGATATAGTGAAGGCCCTATCTCTTTTATTCCCTGTTGTTCTTCTTAAGGGCTTTGAAGGAACAATTCCCCAGCCTGGTAAAATAAACATGTCTCCTGGATTGTAAGAATGCTGAATCAATCACTGGAGCTGTCTGGGAATCTTAAATGACTGTTTTAAAATATATTGTCAGATCTGTTCAGGAAGAAATAAGGGAAAGCAAGTCTTTGTTTGCAGTTAGTCCAGTGAGAAAATGTCTTCCCACACAAATCCTCCCATGTCTACCTCCCTCCATTTCTGTCTCTCTCAAATAGTGACACATTAGAGGAACTAACAACCTGAACAGCCATAAGCTATAGCACTAACTTCCACCCACACACCTCATTAGGCCTTTAACACATTTTCCTTTGCCTTTCCCCAGCACTGCTAAGTGGCACAACTGTGAAGTTGACCTTTCACATTATAATTGGAAGCATTCAGTGGTTTTTATGCTCTGTAATTTGGTAATTATATGGTCTGTCACTTACTGGACACTGTTCTGTCTGATCATTTTGGGTTTTGGGTCTGTCCAAAAGTTGTTAATCACCAAGGAGTCCTCCATAGCCCTTCTCTGTCCACAGAATCCTATTTTTTTCAGCAGTTTTATTTTTTCTTTCACTTTTGAAGGTGTGAGTATATAAACTATGACTTGTTCAGTGGAAACATTGATATTACATCCTGTCATGAGCTCAGAAGACCTGGTTCTATATTTTACTGCAGGTTTATGCAATTGAAACATTGCAATTGCCTGCTTGGCATTAACCTGAATGTTCCTCTGTGGTGTGTCCAGGCTACCTGACATGGTGCTGCTTACATAGCAGTTTCGGGGACTATTTGCAAAAGCTTAAGTGAAAGTTAGCAACTTAATTCCATTGAATTTGACAAACATGTGAGTGATGACTTGTCCTTTCAATGTCCTGCGTTTTACTAACAGCTTATTAACTCAAGTTGCTATAAGCTGTGCTTTTAATTCATGGAGCTAATGCACTTTACACACCTTTTCCTAAAGAATGGTCTCGTGGGCTAAGCAAAGATTTTGTAGTCAAATTTCCCAGTGCTTCAAGACATTTTAATTTGCTCTGTTAAGCAGGGTACATGACTGACCTGTTCCTCAGACATAAAAATTTCTTAGTTTTATGACAAGAGAAGGTTTAACTGGTACTGATTTTGGATGATGAATACAAAGAAAATCAGATGCATGACATTAGAAAGCCAAGGAGATAAAGGAATTAAGGTGTTAACCAAGTATAATTGAAGCTGACTGTGGCAGGTATTTAATAAATATTTGACTCGGGAAAATATAAGTTAAATAGTAAGAAAAGATTGAAAGGGTTAAAATCTGTGAAATTCCCACAAGAGTAGGGTCTAGGACTATAGCTGTTGTAATAGTTAGGTAGCAGTTCTTGCATAAATAACAAAAGTAATAAGAATATATACACACATGTATTTATCCTTGAGACAGAATGTATTTTTTAAAACACAGGTGCATTTTCGCATTTTCCAGAAAAAGTGAAAACAGAGGATCAAAGCGTAAGAGTTTACATACCAGTCTGAAATGTATGAGAGAATAGTTCCCTTATGTAGCTACCTAGCATCCTACCCTGATAACATGGTGAGACAGATTAATTTGATGAAAGTCTGCTCCTGCAGATGTGTGAAACAACTTAAAGGTACCTTAAAATCAGTTATTAGAGGGATGAAAGCTAACTTTCCCGTGTAAATTTGTATCTAGTTTTCTTTATACAGTTTTCTGTCTCTAGTATAAAGAAAAATATTGTTAAGGCTTTTTCCAAGGCATTTTGAAGGCAAAAATACAGATGCTGCCTAAAAGAGACGTTGTTGTGTGAATATGAGAGTGCCCAGCTGATTTCAGCTCTATTTAGGAAAGCAAAACACGTCTGGTAAGCATGTAGAAAACTATCACAGGTACCTTACTGCATTGTCCATTTCTCCTCCTGATCTGACCATACCACCAGGATATGGATTCTGATAGTTGTTCCAGTAAGATGCAATGCTGCTGGGTTTTGACATGCTGTTTGTTTCAAGGGTTTCTTTGTTTCAGAGCTGAAAACTGATCAGTTCCATCTTTACTATCAAGTGTAAGAAATCTCAGGACGCTTCCACTCTCCTTCCTGCTACTTTCTTTAGCCTCTCTTTTAAAAACTGACAATTGGATATTAAAATAATAAGAAAGCATCTGATTTTCTTAAAATCTCTTTTAATTATACAGATGCAAATATTTTCTGCAAGGCAGAACAATTGATACCCATCTACAGGTTTATGCAAGTTGAGGAATTAGGTTTGGGGTCTCATGCTGCCCAAATTTAATAGAAGTAGGTGGCACTTCTTCCATTGTAAACATTTATAGAAACACTGAAATCTTCTTCCACTTGCAATGCTTTTACTTTGTAGTAGTAAAACAAAACTCTGGTGTTTGCAAACTGTAGTAACAACTTCTACAGAGCTTCAGGAAGGAACAAGGGATACAGGAGGGAAGGTACTTGAGGATGTGTCAACAAATCAAACTACATGCACACGACCAGAATGTTAAGTTGTAGTTTCAGATTCTGTGTTAATTGATGCTGGCAAAGCACAGCCTCGGTGCAATTAACTTTCTGCAGTGGAAGAGGAAATCTTCAAACCTCATAAGTGCTGTGCCATGAAACTCCTATAGGTATCCAGTTATTGCAACAAAATTGTATAGCTAATAATGCTGAGTGAAAAATAGAGGTCTGGAAGTGACAACAGGGAAATCAAGTACTGATACACTGAGTTATGCAGATTACTTCAGTCTGCAGTTTACAGATTATGAGTATCTACTGACTTTGGTGAAATCTAATTGTCTTCTGCTCTTCATTAGATTTTGAATCTAAACCTAAAGAAGGTAAGGAGACAAATTTAGTAAGTTAAAGAATGCATCAGAACTCTTTCTTTCTAATGTAAAAGTATGAAAAATAGAAAAAACTGTTTATTATATTCTTCATTAACTTGTAAAACTGACGAGTGCAACAGGCTATCCAGGACAAAATGTTGTAGGCATGCAGGTAGATTAATAAGGACAAGCAGAGAGTAAATAGAGCCTGTGAAGGGGATGACAGACAGAAGAAAACCCTGACAATATATTAGTTATTAGTAATTGTGTTGTATGGATTTTCTTAATTATCTGGCCCTGGAAAATGCCAGAGAGGACTTAATGAAGAAGAAAAGGCCACAGTTCACTTGGTTACAGATGCAGTTATTTAAAAATATATAACGGGAAATTTGTGCAAGAAAAAAATTAGAAGTGTGAAGAAGTGGGCCTACAACTCCTCAGATTACGCAGATGTTTTGCTTTTTCTTTTTGGAAGCAGATCTCCTGCCCAGGTGTCTGTGGCTCTCATCTGACCCTGATGTTGTAGGATGACTGACTATGAGTTACTTTATGGATGCAAATTGATTATGGCAATTGCATGGAAATATTAACACTAATCAAGTTAAAAAGTCACAAAGTGGGTTACAGTGTCCTCATCTGTTTGTTTATTAGCATTAGCAGAAGTAGGAATTAAGATGGGTAAGATTTCTCTTTGAAGTTGTACTCATTGTTATTCTGCATATTACCATAGTCTTCATCAGTTCAGTGATAGTCCATGAGATCAGTATTATGCATATAGTATTACTATAGACTTACAAGACTGTCTTTCCCTTCAGAATCTCATGGTTGTTCTTTCCTCATGGAAGGCCAGTGAGAAACAGAACATGAACCACCTCAAACTTTTATTTGTGCACATCATCCCTGAACATGCAGCTATCACAGAGCTCTGAAGCAAGGAGCTGGGCTTTCAAAAACGCCTGTTGACATTAGGAAGACAGTGTAAAGAGGTGCAGGCCCAGAAAACACTTTCCTAACAGGAAAGATATCAAACTTATTTTCACAAGGCGCCACAAACTCAAGAAGGTGTTGATGGAGCCTCTATACAGGCCAGCAGGTAGACATACAGGCAAAGATATCTCCTTAGTCAGGAGAGTGAGACATCCCTCTCAAGCTCAGCAGAAACTTCCTTGATCTTGGTATAGTTGGCAGGACAAAGAAACTAATAACAAACTAAAATTCAGGAAAACAGGATTGAGCAATCACTATTCTTGAAAGTGGTGTCCTACACCTACATTCGTATCTACACCAAAAAGGTATAAAATCCAGTACCTAAAATAAGCTTCTCTGCAAGAACATCAGGATATGAGAACCCCAAGACAGACCAGAACCTGCAGGTTGTCTTTGAACTGTGAGGTTTCTCTTGTTGATTAGCCCAGCTTCTGGGAATCGTTTGATGCGTGTTGTACTGGTAACACTTCACAGAATCACAGAATCAGAGAACGTTAGGGATTGGAAGGGACCTTGAAAGACCATGTACTCCAATCCTCCTGTCGGAGGAGGAACACCCAGATGAGGTTACAAAGGAAGGTGTCCAGGTAGGTTTTGAATGTCTCCAGAGAAGGAGACTCCACAAGCACTCTGGGCAGTCTCTTCCAGTGTCTGTCACCCTCACTGTCAGGAAGTTTCTCTTAATATTTAAGCGGAACCTCATGTGTTCCAATTTGAACCTATTACCTCTTGTCTTACAATTGGTTGCCAGAGCATGGCTTCATCCTCATGATTCTCACCCTTTACATATTTATAAACATTAATGAGGTCACCCCTCAGTCTCCTCCAAGGAAAAGAGACCCAGCTCTCTCAGCCTTTCCTCATAAGGGAGGTGCTCCACTCCCTTAATCATCTTCGTTGCTCTGCACTGGACTCTCTCCAGCAGTTCTCTGTCCTTCTTGAACTGAGGGGTCCAGAACTGGACACAATATTCCAGGTGTGGTCTCACGAGGGCAGAGTAGAGGGGAAGGAGAACCTCTCTCGACCTACTGACCACCCTGTTTCTAATACACTCCAGGATACCATTTGCCTTCCTGGCCACCAGGGCACAGTGCTGGCTCGTGGTCATCCTGCTGTGCACCAGGACCTCCAGATCCCTTTCCTCTACACCGCTCTCTAGTAGTTTTTTCCCCAATGTATACTGGCACCTGGGGTTGTTCTTGCCCAGGTGCAAGACTTTACATTTTTCTTTGTTATGTTTCATTAAATTTTTCCCCACCCAACTCTCCAGCCTCTCCAGGTCTCTGAATGGCAGCACAGCCTTCTGACGTGTCAGCCACTCCTCCCAGTTTGGTGTCATCGGCAAACTTGCTGACAGTGCACTCTATTCCCTTATCCAAGTCAGTGATTAATATATTGAATAGTACTGGTCCTAGTACTGACCCTTGAGGCACTCCACTAGGTACAGGCCTCTAACTAGACTCTGTCCCAGTGACCACAACTCCCTGGCTTCTTTCCTTCAGCCAGTTCCCAGTCCACCTCATTACCTGATCATTCAGTCCACTCTTCCTCAGTTTAGTAGCAAGTATACTGTGGAAGACTGTGTCAAATGCTTTACTGAAATCAACATAGACCACATCCACTGCTTTGCCATCACCTATCCACCCAGTTACGTCCTCACAAAAGGCTATGAGGTTGGTTAAGCATGATTTCCCCTTGGTGAAGCCATGTTGACTGCCCCTAATGACACTCTTATCCTTGATATGCCTTGAGATGGCATCAAGAATAAGTTGTTTGTCACGGAGGCACCCCAAGGTTAATTTAAGGGACAACAGAGTCCAAAACAGCTTTTATTAAACCAGTGAGAAACAGGATTTTAGCACTCCAAAAGTGACTTAAATAAAGGTTCGGATATCAGTTGAGGAAAATTATTAAGGGGCGGCAACTAATACAACAGGCGGTCCACAATGTGCATGCATGTGGCTTCACTCAAAACAATGCCGGAGCCGGCCCTGAGTCCCGGAGAAGTACACACTTGCCTAAACACAATGCGGGATTATTTTTAAAGAGATACATATACTCGTAGTGAGTACAGGAAGTGTACACTCGCAATTCCGCGAGGGTACATTTATAATACACTCGCAATCCTGCGAGGGTTAATTTACTTACATGTGCAAATGTGCACGGAATATTACACGTGCTTACATGAAAGCATGGGAGGAAAATACACTCGTGATTGTGGGAGGAAATAATTTATACACGTACTCGTATTGAGCACGGAAAGTTATGCGTGTAAATGTGCATGGAAAATTACTAGTGCTTGTATTAAGCACGGAAAGTACACGTGCAAATGTGCACGGAAAGTTACATATGAAAATGTGCACGGAAGAAAAATACACCCGCGAATCTGCGAGGATTAATTTTACACGTGCTCGTATGGAGCACGGAAAGTTACACGTGCATATGTGCACGAAAAGTATAAATATACTCGCAATTCTACGAGAAGTTTTACTCACACCCGTGGCGACGAGGCAAGCGGAGTCTCCATCCCGGGGAGGCTCTCGGCGGCAGCATCTTGCTCGTGCTCCGAGAAACCCGTGAAATGGGTGGAGTCTCGACAAGAGTCCCGTTCTCATGTTGTCTGATCAGATCTAACTGTAGGCATTCTAGAAGCTACTCTGCACCCCTACACTGGCCGCAGGCGCCCAGCGGCTCACTGGTGCTTTGGCACTCCCTTCTCCTAATGGCCCTGGCCAGGGTGCTCTGGGGCCAAACAAAAGAAGCTGTTAGCCTCAAGTAGCAGAGAGAGAGGGAGATGTGCCCACTCCTTCCATACTGAAGGAGGGAGGAGGAGGGAGGGGGTTGCATTCTGCCACATTGTTCCATCACCTTTCCAGGAGTGGAGGTGAGGCTGACCAGTCTATAGTTACCTGGGCACTCCTTCTTGCCCTTTTTGAAGACTGGGGTGATGTTAGCTTTCCTCCAGTCCTCAGGCACCTCTCCCGTTTCCCAAGACTTATCAAAGATGATGGACAGTGGTCCAGCAATGACCTCAGCCAGCTCCCTTAATACCCGCAGGTGCATCCCATCTAGACTCATAGATTTATGGATGTCCAGATTGCTTAATTGCTCCCTAACCCAGTCCTCATCAACTGAGGCAAACTCCTCCATTGTCCCAACTTCCTGTGGGGCCTCATGGGTACAGGGCTCCTCAGGACAGCCTTCGGCAGTGTAGATAGAGGCAAAGAAGGCATTCAGTAACTCTGCCTTTTCTGTATCTTCTGTCATCAAGGCACCCACCCCATTCATCAGTGGACCTACATTGCCTCCAGTGTTAGTTTTATCTGCTATGTATTTGAAGAAACTCTTTCTGTTGTCCTTGACCACCCTTGCAAGGTTTAATTCTAAGGAGGCCTTAGCTTTCCTAGTTGCCTCCCTACATCCTCTGACAACAGCCTTATATTCTTCGTAAGTGGTTAGCCCTTCCTTCCATGATCTGTAAACTGTCCTCTTCCACTTGAGCTTACCCAGCAGTTCCTGTTTAACCACGCAGGTCTCCTGGCTCTCTTCCTTGACTTCCTATATGTCAGGATGCTCTGATCTTGAGCTTGGAAGAAGCAGTCCCTGAATGCTAACCAACTATCTTGGGCCCCTTTACCTTCAAGTACCCTTTCCCACAGGATTTCCCCTAGCAATTGTTAGAGAAGTCCAAAGTTGGCCCTACTGAAGTCCAGGGTTGCAATTCTGCTAGGTATTATGTTCCTGCCACATGAGATCCTGAACTCCACCATCTCATGGTTGCTGCAGCCAAGACAGCCCTCAGCCTTTACCTCTTCAACCAGACCCTCCTTATTAGTGAGAATGAGATCCAGCAGCATTTCTCTCCTAGTTGGTTCATCCACTATTTGCATCAGCAAGTTATCATCAATGCACTGGAGGAATCTCCTAGACTGCACCTGGCTGGCCGAGTAGTCCTTCCAGCAAACATCAGGGAAGTTAAAATCCCCCACCACAGCCAGGGCCTGTGACTGTGAGGCTGCTCTCATCTGCCTGGTCTGGTGGCCTGTAAAAGACACCAAAACCAGTATCATCCCTGCCAGCCTGCCCCTTAATTCTCACCCATAGACTCTCAACTTGCTCCTCATCCATGCCTGGACAATACTCAATACTTTGGAGTTGCTCTCTCATGTAAAGAGCAACTCCACCACCTCCCCTTGCTGGCCTATCTTTCCTGAGAAGGACATAGCCATCCATGAGCACATGCTAGTCATGTGAGCTGTCCCACCATGTCTCTGTAACTGTCACCAGATCATAATCTCCTGATCGAACACAGGATTTATAGGAATGCACGCACAGGTAAAGGTTCATAAGTATGTATTTGCTTCACTAGCTGGAATTCTGTGAGAACTTCTAAGGTATTTGTTTTACCTTTGTAATATACATACTTACTATCCTAGTGGTAATTTTCTAGTAGCTTATAGTGTAATATAGACAGTCACAGACACACACGCATATTTTATATATATATTTAATTTTACTAAGAATAGTTTTGTAGTAATTTTTAATGAATGTGCATGGAAATGTAATGTGTAATGAAAAAAAAAAATCAGAAATATAACCTCTGTGTATTTGTGTATTTATTGCAGATCTCAAAAACTCCATGGTCATAACATTTACACACTCATGGATTCAATAACCCTCATAGGTCATGACCATGACTGCTGCAGGTGTTACCAACAAAGCTATTACATACAGTGCCACTGTCATATAGCACTGTTCACCTGTAGATCTCAGAGCAAAATACTGAGGATGCAATCATTATTGTTTACATGTTTCAGAGAGGGAAGCTCTAATTCACAGCAATAGACTGACTTGTATCTACTGACACTGTCACAGAGGTAATAGCAAAGATCGGACCTTTGGAGTCTTAGACTGCGGCTTAAGGACCACCAACCTTAACTTCAAACCAAAAATAAATTGTCAAGGCAATAATGAATTCAGGTGGTAGTTAATTGTGTTCAATTATCAAAGATGTTAATTTGCAATAATCCCTGACAAACTTTCAGCTATCTTCCAAAACTAACCTTTGAAAAGTTAAAGTTACTCTCATATCCTTTTTAAGACACTTAAAATAAAACAAATTTTTCCTGCACCTTCTGGGTATTTCTCACTAGGTTTTTTTGGTTTTTTTTTTTTTAGATCTTGGTTTTCCAATTCCTGCTATCCTTTAAATTCGTGTTTTCCTTTTGATGACAAACATTTTTGATGGAGGCCCTCAGAGATGTTTCATTCACACCTACTTCTTCTCCGGGGCACATGGTATAACCTGGGTTGTTCCCAGGGTGACATCTGGATTAGCTCAACAACAACAGCTATTTTAGATAACCAAGGTGTGACCAATCCCTGAAATGCATGGGAAGAGAAAGAGGAGATATCAAGGAATCAACAATTGCCTAAATATCCTGTCACTGTTAGAGCTTAAATAAAGATAAAATTGTGGTGATGTATAACTGTTATGAGTCCAAAATGGTGCCCATACATTGATATTTTACTGGAAGTTTTGACCTGGGTGAGAAAAAGTTCTCAATACATGAGGCAGTTGAGGCTGTTAATGTCCTTGAACTGAAATAGAGAAAACACCACAAACTAGGAAGGAAAACTGAAATCCAGTCTCCTGCTCCCTCACTCATTGTTCTTCCTGATTTTTCAGTCATACGGTTTGATTTCAATACACCTGGAGGGAAGACCATTGAACCAGTAAATTTTAGTTCTGCTCCAGCTCATCTGTGGCTGAAACTGTTCTGGTTTAGTTCCAATTCATATCAGTCAGAAACTGCTAACCTTGAACTAGTTAGGCATTCTTCCCTTTGAACTATATATTTAAAAATGAAAAATGTATGTGACAAAAGCATTACTAGAGAGCATAAACCCCACCTGGAAGGCACATCAACTTACTTTTTCCCTGTCTTCAGTCAAAGCCCAGCCAATGCTTTTGTTCCCAGAAGTGCCAGCTGTACCACTGCTTGCTGAATTTAAGGAATTTAAGAGAAACTGAACTCTTGAGTTCACATCCTCGTTGTACCAGAGCAAAAGTAAAGACGGTGGAAGATGGAGTTTAATGACTGAAGAAGATCACAGGCTTTCAGCCATGTGCACCACTGAAAATATATTTAGCACAGAAGCAGAAGGACAGAGGTAATTCTGTATAATGAGGTACATGAGGCTGGTTGAGAGAGAAGCTACAACTCACAGGCCTGCTGAGTAACAAAAATAACAACACTGCGTCCTCCAATGGGGCAGAATCACAGATCATTTAAACACTGTCTGGTCATAGAGGCAGGGGGATTCAGTTCGATTTTGAGCCCATTCATGTTTGACTTAGATTTAACAAATACTTTGAATGATTGCTCTGAATGAGTTCTGATATGGTGAAAAATAATGATTTTAATTGGTTTCCACTTTTGGTTTTGGGTTCAGTCTGTTTACTGTCTTGGAGTCCCACTAGGGCATTTTACTGGATGCGGAGAAGATGAGACACCTCAGGTTTGTGTCAGAGTTGAGATGCTGATTCTGGCTGACCATTGAGGACCACCAGAGATGTTAAGGTCTGGTAGTACTTTGAGACAAGTGCACAGCATGAGCCATCGTTAGGTCTACTGATGGGTGTTTTAGTATGTGGAAGTTTTAAGCACAGAATAAGGAAAATGGGACAGGAGCTTACCTGCACCTAATTTCTCCTTCTGGACTGAGCACTCTGTGGGTTTGCGGGACAGCATAGAGAGATATCTTTCTGCAGCAGATCATACAGTGAAATCATTGAGAAAATCAGGCTTGGAAACTAAGATACTCAACATCAAACCCATACAGTAACAGCTTGCTGTGGGTTTATCTCCGCATTGCTTCTTGATGCAAGATGGTTAAGGAGGAAAAGCTTTCCTCGCCATAGCTGAATCTCATGCCATCATGCTATCCAGCTGCTTCAGGCCAAGTATCTTAACCACATGGCACCTCTGTCTCTACTTCAGTGCTTTCCGGCATTCTTTCACTTTTCATTTTCAACTTCCACAGCATTGTTTACTGCACTGCTGATGCCAAATAGGATTAAATGTGATAAAGAGAAGCAGATGCATTACATCTGGCAGAAAGCAAAAGATCAGAGTTTGGCACAAGGGTTTATTGTTTGTGACAAGGCTTTGGAATGTAATTAATTTTGCAAAGCCATACCAATGAATGCCATTCAAACTCACCAGATGTGCCAGTGAGGGAGATGCCAACTCTTTTTCTGAGAGGACGGCTTGATGCCTGCTGACTCTCATTTGTGCAGCTCCATGGGTGCAGAATAAAATAATGTCTCTTTGGATGGCAACAAAGAAAAGGCTATTCTCTGCAGAGCTACCACATATGCAATGACAAAAGGGCCTTTTCTCTTGGTGATGGTATAATTTTTCTGGGTGAATGTGTTTGTATTTATTTATTTATTTATTTATTTATTTATTTATGTGATGTAATGTAATGTAATGTAATGTCTTTTTCTACAACCAAATTCTGCACAAAACCAGTACTGGTCTGAAGTCACAAGCAGTCAAACACATAGGCACATGCAGACTAAAAAGCTCGTACATCCATACAAATAATTGCTCATGCAGAGTTGGAATCATGAGATAAAATGTAATTTCTTAATAATATGGGGAATATATCCAATTTTTGCTCACTGGGAAAATTTCTCCAGATGTGCATCTTGCTTCTGGCAAGGAAAGAAATGTAAGTTTTTTTTTTTTTTTCCTTTCCCCAGTAAACTTCACTATAATACAGCTGAAACAATACAGGACACAATATGCAATAACAGGCAGCTGTTAGTGTTTCATTTTACTGGGATTTAAGTTTTCCGTAAAACTGACAGCAGAGTTGACAGGTTTTTAATGGGCCAGGTAGTTTATTCCTGCCAAGTTGTGGCTGCTGTTAATACAAAGCCCATCTTCTGCACTTGGCTCCAGGTGTCTGCAGGAGAAAGCTGCAGGAACCAGATCAAGATCAAGCTTGGTGGGAGAAAGAGGCACATGTACCAAAAATGCTAAAAAACCCAAGAAACTTAGACCTTTATAATGTGAATAAGTCATTTCCAAATAAACTCAATTTAGGCACAATAGTATAATTTTTACAGAACAGCTGATGATTCTGGCCTGCCAATATTCTGCCTCCTGCAGACATCTCCTGTCTTACAGTCTTGCACAGCAACTGTGAGCCTCTGCCAGAGGGATGTTTGACGTGAGTGGAGCCAGGGAGGCAGCAAGGATGGCAAAACAGCTCTCCTCTTGCTTCCCTCCCCAGCCCCTACGCACCACCTGATGTGTACTACAGCTGTAGGACTAACATTGCTGGACATCAGCAGGTGGCAGTGCAGATAGATCTATAGACATATTACTGTCCTGCAGCTTTCTGCATCCAAGAGATAACAAAGATGTCCCTTTCGAACGCCAGGACTTGCAGTAAGTTTAGAGGATGTTTAGGACAAAGGAATATCTTCAGAGCAACTAACATTGGGGGTGAAAAGACACGAGACATTGACACAGCTGAAAAAACTCCAGACTATGGTGACATGTCCAAGGCTGAGTAATTTAATTCATAGCTATGAGACCCTTCCACATACTTCCCTCACAGCCCTATCCCAAACTCATACTCATGGTAGCAGATAAATGCCCCCACCTCATTCTTCCCCACTAGTTTTAGACTTCCCCAGTTAGAACATTGGGTAGATAGAAGTGACACTTTAGGCCACATTAATCTTACATAATGAATTATTCCAAGAGAGCTATCTTCTATCTTCAGACGCATGCAAAATGAGGTAAGGATTTTTGTACCTTCCAGATATGACATAGGAGGCCAGCTCTTCAATGCCTTTTTGTTTGCACATGATGGAATTTGGATAATTAAAGATGTTTTCTTTCCTTGAGTGCCTTTTGTTCAGGAGAATAGATTGTACCAGTGTGAGACTTCTCCCAGTCTCCCATTGGCCCTGTATGGTCTCTTCCCAGTGCTTGCAAAGGCTGCTTGAGCCTCCAGCCAAAACTTGGCAGATCTGTATTCTACAAGATGTGTTTCCCCCAGACTGATCTTCAGAGACGCTTTACCAATTTTAACTAAAATTCTGTCATCTCTCTTAGTGTTTGCTGCTTGGAGTACATGTAAGTCATAAAACGTAACTCACCCTTTGCAAAACGGAAGTGTGAAACAAAATCTGATGCCCTGTGATGATCGTGCTAATAAAATAAATGATGTCTGATCATTTCTTTAATGCTTTTTAGTTTATTTATTTGATGTGGTCACTGTTTACTTGGGATTTCTTCTCTGAAAACATTAGCATGAGTTGATTTTGCTGAAAGAAAGAGTCCCACAGATATTAGTGGCACAATTAGACCCACTGAAAAAACGCAAACTTCATACTCAAACATACAAAGAACAGTATGCCACCTTCAAATGACATTAAACTTTTGTCGTGATACTCTCACCAATTTGGGGTCTTGGACTTTGGGAGAAGAGTGGACCAAGAGGCAAAAATCAAAAAGAGAGCCACAGGAATGACCTGAGGTAGAAACCATGAGCTGTCAGAAAAGACCAATGCACATAAGGATGTTAGTTCAGAGAGGACATGACAAGAACTGTGAGAACCTTTAAACATTAAAGAAGCAGTTGGAAAGAAGACAGGAATAAGCCATTTTCCACATCTAGCAAGAATAGGAGAGTCAATCTGATCTTAAATTGTAGGAAAAGAGATACAGCTTAGAGATGTATGTTTCCAGCTGTTGAGGCCATGAACACCAGGGAGACAGTGGGCCTCCATTGCTGAAGGTTGTTACAAACTGGTTAGATGAATAGCTGTCATGAATGATTTGGAAATAATTGGACCTAACTAAAGAATCTCTTGAGACCTCTTCTGCCCCTTGGTTCTCCCCTGGATCTAATTTCCTTCCCAAACCAGTCAGAAGAATGTACTAGGAATCAAAAGCACTCATAGGAAAGTACGTCGTGTCATGGAAATATTTATTTATTACACAGGACATAATCATTGGACCATACCAAAGCTCATTTTAGCCCAGTATCCTGCATCTGACAGTTATCAGTAACAGATGTTTTGGGAGACAATATAGGAAGCAGAACAAGTGTGGAGGGGTTGCTTAACTGGTACATCATCCCAGCTTTCACTGGTCTGCAGCTTAGGGATTTTTGAAAACAGGGGAAACACCTAGAGTTTGAAACCAGTATCTTGGCACCATGTGTTACAAATCATCGGATATATTCAGCACATAATAATGTAATAATGAAAATAAATATCACTGAAGTAATAGAACATCTTTTCCCATGAGATTATTTAAAGGTATCCTTAATTTCTTCCCCCAGAAAAGCAACTAAGGATTAAAATACATTCCCACTTCCTGGTAGTCTCCAGGAGACAGCTGGGACCAAGCAAATTGACAACAGAGGAGTGAAAATGTTGAGGAGAGCTGGGAAAGTGGTACTCAATGTCTAGAACTTCAATATTGTGACTTTCCAACTCTATTTCTTCCTCACAGTTCTGGATTTTGATAAATTATTCCAAAAAATATAGCTCAGACCCTTCAACCTGTCAATACAAAGCCTTAAAGAGGCAGCAGTCACTATGTGTGAAATACTGAGGAGAAATAAGGGGCTCGACTCACAGACGTGTAATTAATTTTATTTTGAATCTGCATCCCAGTTCTCCTTCAACTGCCACACCAGGAGGATGAAGACTTCCCATAGTTTCTGCATTATATCTGTGAACTCTGCAAAGTTGTTCTGAACTCCCTAAATTATCTCAAATAACATTATAGAACTAATCTGTGGGCATCTGAATTAAGATGAAAATAGATGTCTTCTTCATGCTTACATGTAATGATCTTCTTGCCCCTGTGATCATCGGGACATCTGTTGATTTGAAGAAGTTCTGAACACAGTTTTTTCCACTCATGCTAATTGGTCATAAAGAACCCCTCCTATGTATGCACAAGGGACTGAACATACTCAGAGACACTGAACACATTTCTCATTCAGGAAATTTAAACTGGTGACTTTGATGACACTACTTGATGGTCTTCTGTCTCTGTCCCTTAGGTGAAAACAGGTCAAAATAGAAACCCTGTAACATAGATACTTTTCTTACCTTTAGCTGTTTGTAGTGCAGGGACCTAATAGTGCTGTTGGGGCTCTCACTGCCTGAACTTAGTTGCATCAAACGTTGGTTGAGGTAAGATGCACACAGAGGTGACGTGAACCTGGGTCACAAAACATATTTGTGGCAGAACCAAGGATGCAAGCAAAGGCTTTTTCTTCTTAGTCTCTTTAGGCCATGGGCCATACTGCCTCTCTGCAGGTAACATTTTTTCCATTAAAGGGACATTGAAAGTATTGAGGAAAGCAATTTTCATGTGCAGTATTTCTTTGTTGCAAGAATAGAAGGGAAAACAAAAAAAAAGAAGCCCTGAAAACAATCCTCACCTTGCAGCTAATCTTTACAATGCCATTTTAGCGTTTTATAGTGTATAAACAACACCTTGATGTTATTGCTCTGCCAGAAGGCTGATTATGACAGAAGGCAATAATAGGCCACACGTGCCAAAGTCCAACTGCTACTTCAGGTTTGTTTTTTATAGAAGGACACATTTTCACATTCTTCTTTATTGACTCCCCCTGTACCCCTCCCTCTATGTGCTGCTCAAGAAATGCCAACATAAAACTAGCTAAAAATAAAGCCAGTTGGGGCATATTTTGTATGTTATTGTAGCATAAATAAAGCTGTCTAAAGGAAGTATGCTATTAACCATGAATCATGGGGGAAGCATTGCTCTTGCCTAACTAGTGTTGGAAGGTATAAAACATTCTTTAAAAACAACTCTAACCCTATTTTAAGAAAAAAAAAAAAAAAAATATATATATATATATATACACACACATATATATATATATGTACAGAATTTTATTTTCATGTACTTCCAGAAATATAATAAATGCAATGTAAAATAAAATTGATGTTAGAACATGGGCCTAGAGTTTGGGGAAAAAAACCTGAAGTTTTTATAGACTGTTTTCTGAGTCTCCATCTGTCTTTTTTCATTGCTTCTGTGCTTTGCTTTCTTTCTTCTCATTAATAAAATAATTCTGCTACTGGAACTTAGGCCAGACACCCAGACTCATACAAGCAGGTAAAAAGCAACAATTCACATACCCATAATTGCAGAACAGGGATAAGAGAGAAATATAGGTATAGGAATTCAAATACGAAGGGCCATTACATCTGACACCTCTAACACCACCTTCTATTAACCTCAAAAGGTACCCTGGTTGGTTTTGTTGCAGTAAGCATTAATCAGACCATATTATCAGAGACTGAGATGGTTGTGTGAAGATGGGGTCAGATGGAGGATTTTTGCCAAGATGCAATGTTATGTAAATGCAGCTGTCTTGCTGTCCAAGCTTGCCCATATCCAGGAGTTACTCAGCTGCTTTCACAGGGTTGAGGTACTAAGCCATGGGAGCATGAGCTGATTAATGTTCACATTGGGTAAATAATTCAGAAGGGACTGCAGAGACTCATAAGACATTCTGCAACACCAGAGTTGGGAACCTAAAAAATGATTGAAGTTTGTGTGCCGTCTATTTAGATGCCTGAGCACTCAGAGTTGATGGAAATTTAGACAATAAACTCAATAGAGCTTCAAGAATAAACCAGATTAAACTGAACACGGATGTTTAGGCATTAGTCTTGTCCCTAGTGGCCAGTCAATGGCCCAGTGGGCTGCACAGGTCTCCAGGGGTCATCTCAGTTACTCATGAAGGCAGGTATCTTCTACTGTTTCAGAAGATTTAAGATGTATTGCATGACCTACAAACAACATTGTAGGAGTGAATGAGAGTATGAATGTTATTTGAAATATCTAGCAATATCTTGTAAATATTTAGCATACTATAAGACATTTCAAATAGCACTTGAATCCTATATTTAATCAACTGAATTACTTGTGACTTACGGATATCACACAGAACTTAGATGTTGTTATCTTTACCAATAGACATCAAAACTTAGTTTTCTGATTCTGTACCTGAATCACACTTCTTATCCATGAGTTTAGCCAGGGATGGCATGATGGCACTAATCTAGGTAATAAATCCTGTTGAACCAAGGAAACTTTGTCTGGAACCAGAAAGCAGAAATTGTGACACCGATGTAAGAACAGATAAAACTACCGGGACAAGTTTCAGCCATAGGCAATGATGGTAAGTGGTCAAAGTGGAGCTCCGAATAACTAGTTATGAGCTACCTTCCAACATAATGTTTGTGTCCTTTTGGACTCAGGGTGGCAGGGCCTGAACCCTACCTAAACATGAGCCTCATCACACATCTTCACTTCTTCAGACCAAGGCCATGATACCAACACAAGTAGCCACCAGAGGTGACTATCTTGTAATAATACTTGATTCTTAGAGCAGTTTGAGAAATTTCAGCAGAGAAGCCTCTACATACTAAAACAAGCAGAAGCTTGTTCAAAATCATTTTAAGAACAATTATATATTTTTTTTCTCATTAAATAAAATTTTAATCCAGGATTTCACTGCTGTAGGAAAACACAGAGAAACAAATAGTTCCTCCAGACAAGGTGCTTTATTTAAACTCTGACAGACTGCTTCAGCATAATTCTTTAACCTTCTTTGATTTGAGTACTTAAAAAGTTGGCTTTTTATTTGCCTTTTCATGAGTGCTTTTTTGTTCAAAAGGTTATTGCCATTGAAATGCATTGCTCAAATTTTCTTGACAGGCATCCTAAAATACATGTATGTGATCAGAGTGATGAGGAGGCATTGAAAATGCTGTGCTTCTAGAGTACTCATAATTACACTAAAACACAGTAATCATATTCTTAAAGGAAAATTTGCAGATATTAGATGCACTATAGTAACCACAGTACTGAAATAAACATTGACTGTGTCTTAATTAATTATTAAGGTCTTCAGAAAAGGACAATAATGTTCCTTTGAGCAAACCCCCACTGTTTTGGTTTGTTGATTTTTGTTAAGTTTGTCTTTTTCATGAAAAAATTCCTCTTGGATGTAAAATTTTTGATGTCTTATGGATTTGCCTTTTGATGTACACAGGGAAGACAAGCATAAGTGATGAGGAAACAGAAATCATGCGTACTAGAAGTGGATATTTTTCTTAATGCTATTTTGAACCATTTAATTCAGAAATGTCATGGTTTTAAAATTTGTTTACTTGTTTAATTTGCTAAACTTTTGTTTGTTTGTTTGTTTTGTTTTTTAGTATTTTAATAAACTCACCTCCTGGAAAGTAATTTTAAAAGCAACATAGCGAAACATTAGAGACCCATGTTGTTGCCAGTGGAATGGAAAAATAGGATCTGCAACAGCCCTAAAACCAACCAGTAATGAAGGAACAATCCAAGTTTAAGATCTTGTGTGTTTTGAAAACCCGTGGCTGTTAATGATTTCAGATGTTTTGGAGTATTAAAAAGATTCTTAGATGAAAGCATCTTTTTAGTGACTACAAGGTCAATCCAGGCTGACTGTTGTGGATTTTTGATTTAGAAACTCTTGGTGTCACAGTCTGCCTTGGTAGGGTACTCTTTACCTAAATTTGATTATCTGAGTATTAGAAATACATGTTTAAGCCAGTCACTCCAGGTTCTATTTGAAGAGAACAGAGAGAAATTGGCACATTGAGTGGGTGACTCATGCTTCCTCTTACAAGATGCAATGAATTGCTTTCTGAACATGCCTCCTTCCTCCGCAAAACGTAAACGGACCTCGGGGATCTACTCACTGACTTCAAACACTTAATTTGTAACCGCCTAAGTAAAAGCAGACAAGTCTTGTCTTTTATGTCTGAGTTCAAGAGGGTGATGAAGAGTATAGATAGCCTCCTCCTCAGTCCTGACAAGAATTTGTTGTGTATAATCAAACTCGTATCGCTTGCATTGGCACCTCTAGTAGAATTTCACTGCCTTTGCTTCTCACTCATATCTTTTAAAGTCTGTGTGGGTCTGGTGAACTTTTTATGAGGAATCTGATTTCACTGAAGTTATCAATATTCTCTCTGGGGAGTGGCAGGAAAAAGTTTTGTTTCTATTCATTTTCACACATTTTTAGATATGAATTCTATATGTTTGTATTGAAATTGCAATGGCTGAGGAGAATTAAAATGTTTATAAATAAACATTTGAAAATAATCTACCTGAGGCGTGCAGAAGAATGGATAGAACATGTCTCTCTTCCATGGCAGCTACTCCTACAACATGTAACTACAGTGCATTAATGGAGTCTCATAACACAATATGGGAATTACAGTCTATTTTTGCTGCCAGGCCCACTGTGAAGTGAGATAGGAAAAGGTTAGAAAATTTACACACATCATCAGGCACGGTGTTAAGACATGATTCAGATCCATTGAAGTCACACAGAGCACAAAGCTATTAGTTTGATATTTCCACGGCTTTTTTGTACACTTTGCTGCAAGGATGTAGTCATTTGGAGTTTCAGTCATGATTTAGAGTAAAAACAGTCCAGCAGTATCCTGTGATATGGTCATTCTTACTTCATACCACCTTTATTAGTGCAACAGCTCTGGTATATGCCATGCAGTGCTAGGAAAGCAGTATTAATTCATAGCAAGTTAAAAATCATCAGTACTCACTATTAGCCATTGGTGTCTTGCTGCTCTTCAAAAATTAGTGATAGTGTAATTTGTTATTCAGGTCCTATGATGTAGAACAAACTTGATGATTAATAAACGTGGTGAAATAATAACTTGATTAAAGAAACATCTGTCCCTCCAGATAAATATGAAGGTGAAATAAAAGTACTTTAAAGTGTCTAACAAAATTGTTATAAAAGGTAAGTCTGAGGTGGGAACACCAATTAGATCTTTCTAAATTATATTTATGAGGTAGCACCATCTCCCTGTGCATGGTTGCCATACACGTCTGACAACATAAGTTTACTTCTGAAGCTTCAGACAGATATGGAACCCAAAAGGTGCACCACACAGGGACTCAGATAAATAGGCTTAGTGATAATGCCTACTATAAGCAAGGTTCTGTTTAAATGTAAAGCTGGAAGTAGAGAAAGTAGTCATCCAAAAAGCAGTAAAGACAACAGAATGTTGGAAATCTACTATCTTTTTCATACAAGAAACTACATATTTTGTTTTATGTTATCATATAGTTGAAGAAATTGACAGTTGAAAAAGAAAAAAAACCCAAATATTATACTAACAGGGTGTAAAAGCTTAATTAAGAGATCATGAGTATATATATATATATATATATATATATATATATATATTTTTTTTTTTTTTTTTTAATGAGATTAATCTCCTTCAGTTTTGGCCATTTCAGTGTTAGATACCTAGTATGAGCTTACCTATTCCTCTCCATCATCAGTGTAGTAAGACAGGTGTACAGATAGAACTTTTGGACTCTCATAGGATGATGAGTTCATCTCTGCACGTGTCTGTTTTTCTCCCTTGACCGCAGAGGATAACCAGCATGTAAATAGCTTAGGCTAGAGTCCTAACATTTAAATGATTAGCATTACAGCATGTGAATGTATTCCAAAACACTTGGGCTCATCTAAACAAGTTTGAGATTTTGATTAACTCCAGTATTAACACACATGAAAATGTTTATTTTCCTGTTCTCTACTTGTGTTACAACATTATAGTTGTACAAATATATGTTGTTATGGAGCAAGAAAGTGAAATTTACACATAAATTAGTGCTGGAAGAGTGTTAAAATAGTCATCTGCTTTAAGACATGTTTTTGAGTACTTTTACACCAAGAAGCAGATGCATATCTGTGTTGAGTAGACTGAAACTCTTAGGAAAGACAGAACACATTTTCTAGAATGTTTTGTGCAAAGTAGAAAAACTAAAAGTAAATATTGTTTGCTTATTTAGAGTTTCGGTAAGTATGATTTCAGATAAGGGGCAGATAGAGGTTCTTTGGAACTGAGGATTTTAGGTCCATGATCAAAACAAAGTCTCATTCTAATTACATCTGAACTGCTTTCCTAATCCTTCTATGAAAGGACAGCAAGAGACATCACTACCTGTACCTATTATGTAATAGGTTGGTGACAGGACTACCAGAGTGATTAAAAATATGTGCTCTGATAGCACATTTTCCTATATATATTCTAAGGAAAATGTTCATCCAACTGTTCCTGGAGTAATCTGGGTACATTGATTATCTCAATTATTTTAGGATACTGTCATCTGGCACACAGATAAATATTTTTTAGGAGCTTTACTGTGACTTTTAGGCTATTATCAGATTAACCTCGACCTTCATTCCTATAGCAGCAGCAGATTAGCTTTGCAGCCTGAAAAGGAGACCTTCTTTCTTTTGTAAAATGAAGTGGCCATCTTTCAAACTCACTAGTGTTAACAATGAAAACACAGAAGATTAATTTTAACCTTTTTTATTATTATTTGTTTTATTTTTTGTGCAGGAGTACAGTCATTTGCATCTATAACCACAAGAAACTCAGGTCAGATTCTTATTTCTCAGGTGGAAGGCTGAATAGTGCAAACTAACTTTTTCAAAGTGACAGAAAAGCATCAGGAACTGAGCTTCTAGACAAAGGAAGGATATTTTAAATTTGCAGCCATGGTAAAACTAACTGTATATCAACTGATATAGAGAGGTTTGACCAAAATATGTGTCTGCGCAGGTATCAGATCCCTCAGAAATACACTGCAGAGAATAATTCTACCTTGGCAGATGGAAGGACCGAATTGGTTGATTAATATCTAGTATCTGCTATTGTCTGAAAGAAGAATCTATACACACACTACTTTGGAAACCTATGAAGAATTTTCTGTTTAGTAACTAATTATGTTTTTGGCCATTCACCCAAAATCATGAATCGTGTTGAGCGAGGCTATATCAACTTTCATTTTTCCATCCTTCAATGCTCACTCATTTTCATTGAACAGCCATTCTTAGGGTAACATCCTGTGCTTTGTGTGTAGGGGATGTCTACAGTAACAACAAGGACCAATGTTGCTATCTATTGAAAATCTCTATAAACTAAGTAAATAATAATGCATGACCACAGGAGCTAATACTTTTTCACTTGTAACTATTTGGATGAGGAATAAACCAATGGATGAATAAAATAGGAAGCTGGGGGTAAAAAATCTAATATGAATTAAAATGTCTCAACTGTCATACACACACATTGCAGTACCTTTTTCAAAGAAGGGCAGTAAGAATTGTAGCAGCTTCTATATGAGAGACTAAATAGGCCAGGACACCTTTTCTTTGAAAAGAGTTAATTAAGGGGGTTTAAAAACATAAACAGTATTGATTATTTACTACTGAAGCAAAATGCTGAATTAGTTTCTACTGTTTATCACAGTACAAGAACATGATTAAATACCAGGCAGTGTATATAAAGCAAGAAAATAAAAGTTTGTGGTTCTGTTTAATTTTGGTTTTGTTTTGTGTGGTTTTACTTTGTTTTATTTTGTGGTGTTTGTTTGTTTATTTGTTTTTAATACAGAATGCAACCGTAATTGGAATTCAGTGCTGTAGAATGCTCTGGAGTACCAAAACTAGATTAGATAAATTTTTGGAAGAAAGCCCCAGCATTCACAATAGAATCATGGTCATGATTATGTCCCTAACTAAGGAACTTAAAACCAGAACTAATATGAAATTTTAATATGCTTTTCTTAGAAATTGGATGACAACCGTAATCACCTTAAATGAAAAAAAGATAAAAATCTAGAGGAAAAGGAATAATGAGAGGTACTCTTTGGCTGGAGATGTTGAAACGTGTGAATACTGGAGACCTTTCTAGAACCAGATTCTGAGAAGCTTTCACAATTATCACACATTTCATTCACTTTTAGGTAGAATTTTTATTATAACCTTATTCAAAGCCCATTTTAGTAAAAATAATAATAATTAAAAAAATTCTCTGACTCCTGTAAGCTTTGGAGAAAGCCCAGAGTAAAAGTTGCACTTAGATCTCCAGTTTTCATGAGAAGTTATTTTATAGCAATTTATATATGCAAATTAAAACACTGAATATTATGGTTGCTCAGTATCTTGGTGACTGTTTACTCCAGGTAGCTCTCAAATTTCTTTAATAATGGTCTTATTGCCCCCAAGAATTACATAGGGAAATCTTTCTTCTAATTACTAGGCTATATATGCAAATGTTGTCAGATTTAATTAGTATTTTTCCCCCTTGAAATGATGAACAAAGCTCAAGAAGTTTTAGATGGATCATGTTCTACAGATATTACATTAGCAATCCAATGCCTATCCACAAAAGATATTATAGCTCATCTCCCAGAGGATTAACAAACATGGGCTTGGCCTGTAATGAGTCTAATGGTCCACACAGTTACAAAGGTCACATTTAAGTGGCAAATGAATATTACTGAAATCCATATTAGCATCCTCTTGAATTGGTAGTCTATATAGTATCACACAGTACTCTACTAAAATATAAGTTTAGTCAATAAAGAAACATAGATGTACACGTACCCTGAATAGAATGTTTCAGGAGCAGAAATTATGTCTATTGGTTATGCAAGTCTATACATTATGTGCGTCTATTTGTTTGCTTGCAGTGTGTTTATATATATAGGTATATATGTATGTTCATAGGCATACGATTCAGGTTAGTAAGGCTAGTAAGCCTTGATCTGGATTTTCCATCTCTTATCATAATTTATGTTTTCACTATCGGGCACATGTCAGAAGTGCAAAGTAAATGCTATAAAACAGTCTTTGCAAATTACCTAATGGATCTAAACAGGAAAGAAGACAAATATGTTCCCATTGGAACCAGGAAGAGATCACACAAACATGCTACAATGTGTTATTGATAGAAGATGCTTTACTTTGCTTCTAGACTACATGTTCATGACACAAATCAGTCTTCCTTGGCTAAAGAATAGGGCCTGACAGAAGAATGAATATTTGGTTTATGTTCTTTTGGGATCATATGGACTTCTTTTCTTGGTTCGTCCTTATTGGCCGTTAACACAACTGTTAGTGCAGAGTAGCTTATGAACAACAAATTTGTACTCAGCCTGAATGTCTCCTCTCTTTCAACAGGTACTGTGTAGATATGTCCTTTCTCAAGATAGAAGTTTATTTGTCTCTGAAGGACAACTCAGCATATCTACTAGTAATAGAAGGAACCAGGAAGAACAGTTGAACTTATAGTCTTAACTTTTACACATGTAAATTCAGTAATATTACTTCTATCCAAGCACTATACTTCCAGAAATAGCTTTAAAGCTTTATGCAAATATACAGCCCACCAGCTTCTTCCAGAGACAGGTCCTTAGAGAGAGACTCGATTGTGCATTATGTTGTATGCCTGTGGAATTCACATCACAATACATTCTATTATCTTGAGTTAATGTAAACCATGTCCTACTCAAAAAAACTTTTATATGTTATCTACCCTACCTTGCTGAGAAAAAGTACAGTGATTAAATTGCAGTTTAAGCAGTTCTATTAAAAGAACCTCTGCAGATTCAGATTCATGATTATGAACGTCACTTAACATTTCCACCTTTCCTTTCTGTTCCATCTTCTGGAGGGTCAAATACAGAGTGTATCTAAGGTAAGACACTTGAGACTCATTTTTAATTGATTATTTAAGAAGGCTCAAAGAATCCAGACCCAGAAAATGCAAAGAACTGGAGAAACATAGCTATATCTGAAATGAACCCCAGTAGGACTCTAGTTGCTCAGTGCATACCTCATATTTAATAAGTAGTTTCATTACAGGACCATGATAACACATTTTTTCCAATATTGCCTAGAAGTATGATAGTCTGCTCAAAGACAATCTTGTAGGCAGTCACCATATGGTTTGCAAAGTTGACCTCAGTGTTACTGGCAGGATTGTTAGTTGTTGAAAACATCAACCATACAATTATTAATTACTCATAGAAATGGGTTATATTGAAAAGTCAAATGTAGTGGGAGAGGTTGCTTAGTGAATCTCTCCTGTAAGAACGTAAAAGATTTGCATAGGAAAGGTGTGCATGCTTGACTGGTAGTTGAATGAGTTTTTCAAATTTGGTGCATTTTGCAGAGTATCAAGTGAAAATTTTAGGCTCTAATCAACTTGACTTTGACTTTTTAGTGGTCTATACTAGGATGAGATGAATCGCACTAGAAGTATATTTATTTCTGCTTTGACAAGAGGTGATTAGCTTAACTATAAGCAGACCATACAAATCTAAAGTGAAGTGAATCTAGGTGAAGTGAATCCTAGTGATTGAAAGCTATACATTTACTGTCTCAGCAATGCCAACTTTTATGACCTCTTTCCTATTTCACTCCTAAACAGAAGGGTATTTTCCTTTTAGCAATATCTAGGGGGAAAACTCTCTTCTGGAAAAAATAAGTAAAAAGGATTCAATGTTTCAGATTTTTTCTTCAGAAGTACTGTCTGTCTGAAGGAGCTTCCGGGTGACAATAGTAAGGCAGCTGGTACACAGAAGCGAGTTACTACTGCATTTGTTAAACCATTACTCAGTAAGAGGCATCTGTGCCAGAGAGATGAGGTGGCTCACTGCATGTATTGATCCAAAAAAAATTCCATTGATTTAAATAAAGTTTTGGCCTAGTTGTAGAATTAGACTCTGCATTTAATCCTGAGAGCTGGAGGAGCTAAAAATTTGGCCTTTGAAGGTGAGTGGCGTGTGAGTGAATCTGCACAGTTCACTGTCTGTCCACAGGCTAGTAACAACTATTATAGTACATTTTTCATCTGAGCTGAACATGTTGGAAAAAATCAATCTATCTCCTCTGGCAAGCAGAAATTCATGTTGGTAAGTTTGAAAGTTAGTAAGCTCACCAAGTTAACATTTCAGGAAAGGCAATAAAAGAAAACAGGTGAAATTTCTAACACTCTGAGGAGAAGAGGGTGAACTTCAGTTACCCAAGTATAACCCCAGGTTCAGCATTGTAAGCAAGCATTATTGTAAGTCTATTAACATTAGCCTTTTGTGTAGGTAGGCATATGCTTCAAATAAGGCCCATATCTGTGCAGGGGTCATGGTGCCTAGTTAAAGGAACCATCCTAGAGATCATATTTATCACATTCATATGTAGGAATTATGGGAAGACACTGTTCCCTGTCCCTCGTTTGGAGGCTTGTCATGCCCTTACCACCCTGGCCTGATCATGCAGTGGGGAACACCGTCCCTGTATGACCCACCCTGGCAGTTTCATGCATTGCATGTGTCACATGGTTAGCCAATTTAAAATCTCCAGACCACACATTTGCAATATGGACCTTAGTTTTCCAGATTCCAGTTAAATATACAATAAGGAAAATAATTTTGTAGTGATGGGCTGGGTGTAAGCAAAAAGGATATAGAAATGAAAGCAAGAAATTATCCAGCCTGATTTAGAGTTGAACCCCTCAGGCTATTGTTCACTAACTCTGTGCTGCAAAGGAATAAAACTATTCCCTTGTTCATCCTGGAAACTGGTTTTATGTTCTCATAACAAACTACTTTTCCAACAATCCAAACAGTCTCCTACTGGGAAACATTATCACCTGAAACAAATTTTGTTCCATGCCTATGAGTCAAACCTTCAAAGCTTTTCATAGGTGACCCTGTAATGAGGTGAAAAAAAAAGCTGACAGAGTAAGCAAGAAAGTACTCAGCTTCCAGATGAACAATACACAAAGGGCATATAAAGGAGGCAGTAACTAAAGACAAACTAACAAACACAGAACAACTTACTCCAGCCAGGGTTTTTTTCAGGTGTTGTCTACACTAGACAAATCAATTGACTGTATTGTCCTTCAACTGTTGGTAAGTGTTCTTGAGTCTGAACAGATTTGCTACAGTCAACTTTTCAGTGGCTTTCACTGGTAGTTCTCCAGAATTCATGTGTCTGGGAGAATTCACTCCACTGCTGGGGTACAAAATGCACATTCCACTTCTTTACCATCTGCCATGGAAGAGCTAACCCATCTCTCATTTACTCTCTTTGCCAGGCTTGAAGTCACCTAGCCAAAGTCATGGTATTCTGTGTTTTACAGAACCTGCCTCTGGAGGGGTTTTTGTTTGTTTGTTTGCCTTTTTTTTTTTTTCAAAAAGCAGTTTTTGGTACAGAAGCTCTTTCTTTCCTTGTCAGAAACAGCCTAGCTCCTTCCACCTGCCTCTGTCTTCATCTCCCAAAGGATAAGGAGCTTTGCCAATTCCTTGGGTATATGGCAGCTCAGCTGTGCTAAGGAATATTGACACTTTTTTCCCAATGACTGAAAATCAAAGGCTGAAGTGGGGAAAAGCCTGGAGAAAAAGCTGCAAGTTTCTGAAAACTTAAGGAAGTTATAATGAAAAAGGTATAATATCACAGTAAGACCATCTGTCCTCAATCTTCTGAAAATCCATGGCTGCTTGAAATCACACCACTGTACAACAGGCAGGCAGCTTGTGATAACTGAAATGCAAGATTGGGAAGTTTGCATCTAACAAGTCCATTTACACTGTGGTTTTTTTGTTTGTTTTGTGGGGTTTTTTTGTTGTTTGTTTTTGTTTGTTTGTTTATTTGTTTTAACCTTATTTAAGCTGCCTCTGTGTATCCAGTCTGGAGCTTTGCAAAGTCAAATATTCAAGAAACATTGCTGGTACTGCCATTTATACAAGGTACAGATAAAGACTTTCATCTCTTTCTCACTTTCACGGTTTTACAGAGGTTAGAAAATGGGCCAGAAAGCAATGATGTGGTATTATTCTGTAGTGATTCTTCAGCCATGCTCACTTAGACTTTCATAGATAGTCTGTGAAATAAATAGGACTTAAAAGAGCTTTTGAATTGTTATCTGGGACAATGGGAATGTATTCAAACAAAAAAAAACAAAACACATATTTTCATTATTTAAGTCTTTTAAATGAAGATCTGATTTTGAGTGGTGCATATAGTAATTGCCATGTATATAGCAGAATGGCTGGAGATTGAAAAATATTTTATTCCAGGTTATTTTGTTAGCATTGCTCAAGTGGATGTTTTGCTGATATTATCATTAAAGTCAGATGTAGCTCCAGGGTTCTCTTGTGTGTGTTGCATGGAAGATCTTGTCCTTACATAGTCCTTCTTCAAAGTGACACTGCTGAATTTTTGTAGTATTTCCCATGCAGTTTCTACTAGTGATCACAAGTCCCAAAGCAATGCAACTATGACTTTTTCTATGAGTGGAAAGTGGTAATTGCCCCCTCGCTTATTTACATCACTGTCCTCAACGTCATTTGAAAACCCTCTTTAAGCCCTGGCAGACATTTACAATCGTAGCCTGAGTTTTCTCAAGAAAGGGGAACAATGTGAAATCTCAACCTGAGCTCAAGTCATTTTCCATTCAATCTTGATAGACCAGGCTTAAGCAAGAACAGACTTAACATGATATGATTTTCCCATAGTTATCCTAATTTTAGCTTTTCCTGGTGGTAAGGAAGATACACAGAAAGTTTTAGCTCATGAGGTTCAGTGGAGCCCGTGCTTCAACCATACGCAGTAGCTGGTGTGTTGTAAATTCATACGTTAATATAACTTTTCCATGTAGACAAGCTGTGAAAGCAAAACCTACTAGGAAAGTATATGTGCATATGGACACATTGAACAGTGGCCAAACTGGCTGCTTAGCTCTTCAGAAAGCAGAGCACTTGCAAAATGTTAAGGCAAAGTACCTAAGAAACATTATATATACACAGGCAGCTCCCTAGTTAACACTACGCATACCTGGACCTGATGGTGAGGCACTAAGGAATAGCATAGTGATGAAGTCCAAATATTTTTTTTTTGAGCTTCATAATGGTGAAACACGATCTGACCAGTTCTGACATTGATCCAGGTAAAGTTTCTGTGATGTTAAAATGGTACTTTTGCGCCAAAGTAGGAAGGTTATAAGACATACTCAATCAAACAAAAATAATTTTATTTGTGCTATGCTTCAGCCTCTTTAATGTTGCTCCAATAATATAAGTGCTCCATGGAGATGCTGCAGGCTCTTTTTACGTACTTCTAAGACAGGACAGCTGTCATATCTGAAATACTGTGGTTTTCCCATGTACCTTGATTTCAGGCTTTCTTTATATGAGAAAGGTTCTTCCTGAACATTCATGATCAGGTCCTTCTTTGGGAAAAAAACAAAAACAACACCCAAAAAAAGGTGTTTCCCCAATATGGGTTTCCAGGAGGACTTAAACCTACAGATTTCAGCATCAAGCATTTTTCTAAAATGTGAAGAGACCAAATGACTTCCATATCAGTTATTATTTTGGGGAAGAGATGAGTTTCAACTCTACCAAAATCACAGTGATATTTATGGGAAAAAACCATGTATTTCAGATACATGCTTTCCATCTGTTGCTTTTATTCAGCAGTTACTCTTCTTAAAAGGAACATTAATTAAATTTACATACATGACGTGTCATTCCTCAGAATTACAGTGACTCAGAGGACATTTTTCAGGAATGCAGGAGGAAAAACAGTAAGCAACATTTACCATAAGATCACAGGTTTCTGTATTTTGCTGTTTCTTCCTTTAATGATGACATAGGTCAGATTTCTCTGCTGTTGAGACAGAAATTGGGTCCTGGCACAGATTTAGTCTTGTTTCCTTTGTTTTAAGAAATCTGTCCTTGACTTTGCTGTGTAAAAATGCAATGTAGTGTCTTGGTTTAGAGCAGTTACTGCAGAAGAACACAAGGATAAATCAACCTTCTTTGGTAAAAAACATGTCTTGAGAAATAGTATCTCACCTTCTGCTGCTTCACCTTTTTTCTTTACCACTTGTCACTGCCACTGAGGAATTTCAATTGAAGAAATTCATAAATCTTCACTGCCACTGAAATCAGAAGGCCAGATAGCACAAATCAGAAATCAACTTTTTTTTTTTTTTCTTTTAAAGAAGCACCAAACCTGTCTACACAGTCTGTGAACCTGTGCCAGAGTCTGAGTCAATAAAACAATATTAATTTTCACCCACAGGGTTACGCATGTCTTCATTATGCAACAGTTCATTCACTCTGTGGAAGCATACTCTCACTTCAAATCCTGCTCACTGAAACAAACACCTTCTGTGTATTGCTGTAAACTAATCATATCTCATTTCCTTAGACCCTAAATTTACATTTATTTACTTTAACACGGTTACAAGACACTGATTTCCATGGGCTTTGGATCAGAAGAGTATTGGTTTGTGCATTGTGTTTATACACGTAGTCTACGAAAGCCTTGTGAGAGGTGTAAGTGAAGGTGCTGTAACACCAGGTGCATACAGAAAAGTTCAGATGTAGTATAGGGCTCTTATACCTTCAGAAGTGCATGCAAAGGGAAGAGAGAGCAGTTACTTCCAAGGCAATAACATGTGGGATTTAGCAAGCCAAATCAAAATTGATATTGCTGTACATGGATACAAAAATTTATAAGCCTGATGTTTCCAATTGAAACTGAAAAGAAGTAAAACACAAGTTGTCCTGCATTGTTTGTTATTCTGGAAAATGTTGGCAGCAGATAAGAGTGACTAAAGGAAATGAGCAGCTTCCCTGATTGCCAAAGTGTAGCCTCATGGTTGGTGTTGACAGGGATTGTAGGCACAGGAACAAACTTAATGTTGAGAGTTAAAAGCTAACAGGTGAAATGCTGGCTCAGCTAAAATTTCACTGTGTTTTGTTACTGACTAGAGAGTCGGAATTCTTCCCACCCTTTGTATAACTGACCACTTTTTTTCCTCGATGGGACCGAAATATCCCTGCAAAGGTGACTTGTAAAGGACAAGCCATTCTGGAAACCAGCCTGTTCTCAGCCAAGCATTGCTCAGTTGCACATGTGAGGATCAAACAGTATTAGATGGTAAGAGTTACCACTAAGTTCATTGTTCATGTAACATGTTCAGCTAATAAGTCCTGTAATTTTCATTGTTAAAGGCTTTTCCTTCATCCAGTATTAAACGTAAAAGCTTTGAGACTGTTCTCACACACCCAATTAAAATTAAATTTTCTCTAAAATGAGCTGATGAGCTTAGCTGAGATTGCATTCCAGAGGTGTCATTTGTCTATATCGCAGCTCTTCAACTTTATCACAACAGCCATCCTTATTAGCAACTCCTGTATCTAACCACAGAGTGATTCATGACGCCTTCACAAAGGTTAGCAGAGCAGGGAATGGAAAGAGAATGAAATAGTTTAGAGTCACCGCGATTGCTCCTTCAAACAGGATATGTCCTAAAAAAAATAGTGCTGTTGACAAGCTCCCCCAGCCTGAGTGTAATTCAGCATAAATAGATACTAGCCTATAATTCCAGTAGAGATAGATAATTTTGGTTGCTAATGGTTTTTATCCTCAGACTTGCTCTTTTCCAGCTCTAATTAGGCTGTGTAAATGAACACCTACCTAAAGACAGACACGGTGCAGCTGAGGACCGAAGGCCCCATGGTTTTTGAGATGTTCTGCTGTTGATAGACAACTCCTATTGTTTGAACAGATGAAAACTAACATTAAAACTACAAGAAATTAACCTTTTCACTTCTCATATAATTTCTAGGAAGATTTCATGCCATGAGACATTTTAATATTCCAACTGTTTATTCAGTTCAAGCTGAAAACGTGAAAAAAAACTGCGATACTGGTCCTCCTTCACTCACTCTATTTGTGAGCCAAATACACCACGCAGACATTTCTCATAAAGTTGGGGGAATTTATATTGAGTCTGGTGGACTTTCTCCAGATTTCAAGTGACCTAAATTAAAGCAGGTTTTGAACCAACTACATGGTGTCTGATGTAGCTATCAGCAATTAAATATACTTAACATGCAAAAAGACACAGATCACTATCAGTGGTGACTGGCAGGCAATATTTACTTTCGGTGCAAAAAATCTTTCACCAGGAATAGCCAAAACCAGCAAAACGAAACTTCTATTTGCTGAATGATCCTTTTTCTTCAATATCTGGGCAGTGACAGGTCCTCAGCAGCTCCTGTGGTCTCTCACTTCACCCTGTTGACGTAACACAAACTTCCTCAGTGAGCCCAGTATTAAATGTTTCTCAGAACTCACAAATTAGATCGTCTTTGCCAAAGATTGTAGTGTCCTTTATGCCATACTTTTTCATAGCAAACAAAGCAAGGCCAGCCCTCAGGAGCTTTGCTCCTGCATCTCTGCCTGTCCTCCCTCATTCTGGCAATGAGATAACTCCCCCCCAATGTCAGTAGCTATTGTATTGCAGATAGATTGAGTCATTTTTTCTTCCTGGAGTAAAAGTCAAATGAAATGCTTTAAATATTTTCTAAGTTTTATTAATAAGAGGGATGGTAAAAAAATAGTGCACAAACCCATCATCTGATAGAACAGTTAAGACAATAAAAGCAAGCATAAGGTAATAATCAGGGATAAAAATTCAGGAAGTACTATACCTTAAATACTGGCTACTACAAAACTTTGTACTGTAGTTTAAAATAGGCTCATATTATATTCTTTCAAAAAAATTGAATCAGAGGTGCTGCTTATTGTGAGCAAACATTAAAGCTTCTCATTTGTGTATCAAGAAAATAGTTGATATGTTATTACAATTTAAAACATAACAGCTAACAAATAGGATTGAAACTATATACATCTATCCATCTCTGCAAAGAAATCCAAATGAGCTATGCATCTCATCAGGAGCAAAAGGGACCTATTTAAGCCCAGTCTAGAAATTATTTAATCAAAAGCACAATATGAAACTACTATAGTGTATTTATCAGCAGTTCACAGTCCAGAGGAAGTGGAGTTCAACCCTGATATTCCTGATATCAATGATGAGTATAGTACAATAAAATATAACTTATAAATTATCAGTTCAGAGAAAGGAATATTTTTGAAGGCCTGGGCAGAATCATATTTTAAAAGACAATATATCTTATTAAAAATCTGATAAATTAAAAAATATACTTTAATACCAATTTTGGTAACAGAAGGGAAACAGGTAAAAACAGAGGCAGTGTGCAGGTATGAATATAAATACCTATGTGATCATGAGTGAAGTCAGGGAGAAAATCTAAGGTGTGATCAAGTTGGCAAGAGCATAGTCAAGACAAAGCAAAGGGGCTTTCAACAGTGAATGTTGCTAAGGAACTGAATTTTCATACCTGCAACAGGCTACCTAACTCACATATTCATGTTTTACATATTACATCTGAATGAATTTCTCAGAAACTAATCTCCAAGTTAAAGCCATGAAGAATACCTGAATTACTTATTGTGACCAGAAGATGCTAGAGTTTGTTTCATTTTCTCCCCCTCCTGCATTCTTATTCTCTTTTCCCTTCCTGTTTGTTTTTCTGCTTCCCCCCCTTTTGTTTCTTTTTGTTTTAGGTAAGATAACTTCACTTGAGCATTGTTGACATGTAAAAAATGTCAGCATGTGAAGGAAAAATCCATGGGGGAGTCATATCCTATAGAGTACTTTCTCTTATTGCCAAATTTTATGTAGGACATAGTGTAGAAATAAAAATGTAACAGCTCTCCTGTCGAAGCTCACACAGATAACCATAGCCTGTTAAAAAAGGCAAGCAGCCATCAGATAAATATCTAAGTCTTTATGGGCAAAGGGTTGAAAACACAAAGACTGCACTTCATGTGTTTTATTTTATTTTATTTTATTTTTCAGTTAGTTGATGATTTTCCTGCACATGAAAGGAAAAATCAATATTCTTGGTTGAAAACAGTTTGGACAGTCAAGACAGCATTTTCAAGTAGTTACCTATACCTAAATTCATGTCTTGGCTTCCAACTAAGAAATTACATTTTCAGTGCTTAGTGCAATACAATCGATGTTAGGGAACCAAACAACTTGTCAAATGAGTATTATGAGAAATGTTTGGTAAATTTTATAAGTACTATAATTGTCCTTCTGGTTCAATAGTTAGAAATTGTTCTTCTGGTTAATGTCTTACAGCTTCTGGTATGCATGATAGTTATTTTCTTTACTCACTGTCTCTGAAAAACTATGCTTCTTATTAAGAGGTAGAGTTTTTAAGATATCAACATTAAAAAATGATGTGTTTTTGGAAGTCAGGAGTTCTCTCAAAATATATTAAAAAATATGTATCTTATATGGATTTAGGAATTAAATATTAAGTGTATTGATTAAATATCCCCAAGCTTCTTTCCACAAATGCTAAACCACCTTGCCTTGCCTTTCTACCTATGTTCATGCCCTTTCTTGGAGAACCTCTCACATCATCCCATAGTTCCTGCATCTCAGATTTATAAAATATCTGTCATTCTGAGACTCACTCATGGCAGTTGACATCAGGAAATTCTCCCTAGATATTAGTGCAGCACAAAATTCAGTGTGAGTTTTATGCCATTTGGATCCTCAGTTTAGAGGTTTCCAAACCCGTAGTCATGGCTTCTTTTTTCAGTTACAAGCAAAAATGTCTAGAAAACATATTTGGTCATTTGTGGTATAAGTAATTAATAACACCATAACCAAAGTGGGAAGAGAAATCGTATTTACAAGTTTGGACAATTTCTTACTTGCAGATTCTTCTGTATGAATATTATTATATAGAAAAATATGGCAGAGTATTATTTACAGTTTTATATTCTGAACTCTGTGCACAGGTATCTCAGTGCACATTTCCACTTCAGAAAATTAGAATGAAATATTTCCATGTTCCTGAGATCCTTGACATGTAATAATCAAGTGAGTCAAGATTTAGAATGCTGTTTTCTGTTAACACGTACAGAAAGAGAAATAAAATGATTCTTGTGCATGATTCTTGTGTATAAACTCCTTGTAGCTATTATTGAACCAGCAATCAGTTCTCCAATCTTCTATTAAAATATCAATAGTATTTTTCAGAGCTTAAATTGAGCAGTGATTTTATTTAACGCTGTATCTAGACACCACTTTTCTTCGAAGAATCTCTTGTTGTTGCTAAAAATGAAAGCCATTCAAACGAGTGTGATTGAAACAGGGACAGTGAAAGGGAAAAAATCAATAGAACATTTTCCAGGGTACTATCTCTGCTTTTGAAAAGAGACCATTAATAACATGCTTACAGTAAAAGCAGCTGCTTGTTCAAAGTGCATTCAAGGGTGAGCTGAAAGGATGGCTCTCTCTACACAGTCTCCCTGGAGAGAGAGTTTGCAAAGATTTCAAAACTCAACCTCAGACTAAGGACAAAAGCCTTTCCTAGGCATTTTAAATATTCTTATCTAATATTAGACTGTGAAGATGGGGCTGAAATGCCTTCTAATATTTTGCTCCTTATGAAAGGCAACATGGGTCAGTGAATGAGCTAGTGGTCTGAAAACCGCTTTACAGACAAAACACTGCATGTCATATTTGTATCTCTGAGGACAGAAGGTGCCATAGTAATGCAAATTTCTGCCATCCTCAATAGTGATGGGTAGCAATGTGGGGCACATAATGCAGTTCCTAATGAAATGGGAGGCTTCAGCAGTCCGTTCAGAAAATTACAGTGTCTTGAGAAAAAATTCAAGTTAAGGGCTGGGGTAGGACTGAATCTTGGATCATCACTGAGCTTGCTTCTAGTATTATTTAATGTGCTGAAAGATATGCAAAGCTTTAGAATACTTAGAAGGTAAGCAATGCAGTTAATACAGAAGATAACTTTTTTCACAGAACTTAGCACTCTTGGATGTATTATTGTCATCTTCACTTGCTTCATTTAGATAGTAGAAGAAGATCTACAGATTTTCAGGGGCACTACAACAAAATAAGGGCATACCTATAACAACATCCCACAGGTGGCCAAAGACATGAGCTCATAGTAAGTTGTTAATTGTAAGTCAGTTACTATGCACAGTATCACAGTATCACAGTATGTTTGGGATTGGAAGGGACCTCAAAAGATCATCTAGTCCAATCCCCCTGCTGGAGCAGGAACGCCTAGGTGAGGTTGCACAGGAACATGTCCAGGCGGGTCTTGAATGTCTCCAGAGAAGGAGACTCCACAACCCCCCTGGGCAGCCTGTTCCAGTGCTCTGTCACCCTTACTGAGAAGAAGTTTTTTCTCAAATTTAAGTGGAACCTCTTGTGTTCCAGCTTGATCCCATTGCCCCTTGTCCTATCATTGTTTGCCAACGAGAAGAGCCTGGCTCCATCCTCATGGCACTCACCCTTTATATATTTATAAACATTAATAAGGTCACCCCTCAGTCTCCTCTTCTCCAAACTAAAGAGACCCAGCTCCCTCAGCCTTTCCTCATAAGGGAGGTGCTCCACTCCCTTAATCATCTTGGTTGCCCTACGCTGGACCCTCTCCAGCAGTTCCCTGTCGTTCTTGAACTGAGAGGCCCAGAACTGGACACAATATTCCAGATGGGGTCTCATCAGGGCAGAGTAGAGGGGAAGGAGGACCTCTCTGGATCTACTAACCACCCCCCTTCTAATACATCCCAAGATGCCATTGGCCTTCCTGGCCACAAGGGCACAGTGCTGGCTCATGGTCATCCTGTTGTCCACCAGGATCCCCAGGTCCCTTTCCCCTACACTGCTCTCTAATATGTAATTTCCCAACCGATACTGGAACCTGGGGTTGTTCCTGCCCAGATACAGGACTCTACACTTTTCCTTGTTAAATTTCATTAGGTTATTCCCCGCCCAACTCTCCAGCCTGTCCAGGTCTCGCTGGATGGCAGCACAGCCTTCTGGCGTGTCAGCCCCTCCTCCCAGCTTAGTGTCATCAGCAAACTTGCTGATAGTACACTCTATTCCCTCGTCTAAGTCGTTAATGAATATATTGAATAATACTGGCCCCAGTATAGACCCCTGAGGTACTCCACTAGATACTGGTCTCCAACTAGACTCCACACCATTGACTACCACTCTCTGGCTTCTCTCCTTAAGCCAGTTTGTAACCCACCTCGCTACTCTATTGTCTAGACCACACCTCCGCAACTTAGCAACTAGGATGCTGTGGGAGACTGTGTCAAAGGCTTTACTGAAGTCAAGGTAGACCACATCCACGGCTCTGCCATCATCCATCCACCTTGTTACATTCTCATAAAAGGCTATGAGGTTGGTCAAGCATGACTTACCCTTGGTAAAGCCATGCTGACTGCCCCTAATAACCTTCTTATCCTTGATATGCCTTGAGATAGCACCAAGGATAAGTTGTTCCATTACTTTCCCAGGGACAGAGGTGAGGCTGACCGGTCTATAGTTACCCGGGTCCTCCTTCTTGCCCTTTTTGAAGATTGGAGTGACATTTGCTTTCCTCCAATCCTCGGGCACCTCTCCCGTTTCCCAAGACTTGGCAAAGATGATGGAGAGCGGTCCAGCAATGACCTCAGCCAGCTCCCTCAGCACTCGCGGATGCATCTCATCTGGACCCATGGATTTATGGATGTCCAGTCTATTTAATTGCTCCTTAACCCAGTCCTCATCAACTAAAGCAAGCTCCTCCATTGACCTGGCTTCATCTGGGGTCTCAGGGGTACAGGGCTCCCCAGGACAGCCTCCGGCAGAGTAGACAGAGACAAAGAAGGCATTCAGTAATTCTGCCTTCTCTGTATCTTCCGCCACCAGGGCACCCACCCCATTCCTCAGTGGGCCTACATTGCCTCTGGTATTAGTTTTATCTGCTATGTATTTGAAAAAGTTCTTTTTGCTGTCCTTGACCCCTCTCGCCAGCTGTAATTCTAAGGAGGCCTTGGCTATCCTAGCTGCCTTCCTACATCCTCTAACAGCAGCCTTATATTCTTCCCAAGTGGCCAGCCCCTGCTTCCATGACCTGTAAACTCTCCTCTTCTGCCTGAGTATACCCAATAGATTCCTATTCAACCACGCAGGCCTCCTGGCTCCCTTCCTTGACTTCCTACGTGTGGGGATGCTCTGATCCTGAGCGTGGAAGAAGCAATCTCTGAATGCAATCCAGCTCTCTTGGGCCCCTTTTCCTTCAAGCAGTCTTGCCCATGGGATTTCCCCCAGCAATTGCTTGAAAAGGCCAAAATGCACGTAACTGTCTTCTCCATGGAAAAAATGCAGTTAGTTGAAGAGCCTGTAGCCTTCTAATGTGTGAATGTTGTTATCTTTATTATACTACTGATTAGTGTATCTATGTCCAAACCTGGCAGTCCTGGCTCCAGAATTTGAGTAGCTGGATAACCTTTGCCTAGAGGCCAGATTTGTGTCATCTCACCTCATTGAGGCCCCCAACAGCCATTGTTAAATTAAGATCCTACTCGTCCTTGTTCTCTTCCAGCGTGACAGGAGCCTATGAGAACAAGTTGGATCTTAGGCTGATTAAGAAAAGACCAAATTCCACATTCTGAAGGGTTTTGATCAGAGAGTTCTGGAGGAAATATCAAACTAAGGAGATACAATTACTTCTTTCTGCCTTTGCTTGTATTTACACTCACATTGCAGGAATAAATGGCTCTGGATTAAAAAAACAAAACAAAACAAAACACAAAACACCTCAATACTACAAACAACAATAACAAAATAGCAAGAAATTCATCTTTAGAGGCAGAAAGCTCAGTTTCCTAATCCAGCTCACAGGTACTGTCAATAATTGACCTATATCTAGGGAGGAAAAAGCCATGTGGAAAAGACACAGTTGCTTCTAGCCCTGATTTGGCCCCTAAAGCTCCTGAATTATGAAATTACAACATAAAACTTGCAGGAAATTCCAAAACATGCACTTTAATGGCATATATTACTTTAAAAAGAGAGACTGTCACCAAAAGATTCAGTCAATCCTTAATGCCTTTCTTCCTGGTCTCAGCCCTGCTGACTACAATTCCATATATTTTGTACAGCAGTAACAATTTGGCATCCTTTATAGCAATAGATTCGTGTGGGCACTCAGCATGCCAGATCTCATTGATTATTATATCTCTGAGTTTCTATTCTAAGGAGATGCTACTCCTATAATCTGCTGAGTTGATAGATGAGGAAATGACATTATTGCAATGGGCTGTCCGCAGTCCCTTTTCATCATAGTTATGGCTATGGATTAACAGGACCCCCTCTGGAAATGTATGTTAGAAATCATAATGGCACTTTGAATGGTGCAATTCTATTTAGGGAAATACTATTCAACACATAAAATAAGGAGCTTCTGTAAATAGAAATAAACAACCAGAAACTTTAATATGATGTTTTCAATAAGAATCCTTATTATTTTCAATAAGAACTCTGATGATACTTTTATATTGTAGAGTTTACCCTCATTTTCTTCAGTTTTGCCCAAAGATTAGTATGAGATATTAGTCTCAAAGAGAGAGATTACCACGGTGATTAAAATCTCTTTTGTTATGTGTCAGCAGAAGAAATAGTTATTGATATGAGGAATATATTACATGTCTCCTCTCCACTCTGACTTTTTTATGAAAGTCACTCCTATCAAAAAAGTAGGCTTTCCTGGAATGGCATTATGGTTTATTTCTATTTTTCCCACTAGCTTTGAAAATAATCTTTTGTCTAAGGTGTTTCTGGTGGTCATTTTGTGCAGAATAGTCTGCCATTCAAACAAGAAGACAGGAAAAAAAAAATCCCTGAAAAAATGTTGATGCCACTTAGGGATGAATGGTTAGACCCTGTGGCTAAAGGCAGGTTATTAGCCTATCCAAAATATGTACCTAACCCTCGTTAACATCTTAAAAGTACTATTTATTCTCTGAATTGCCATTCTCACTATCGTAGTAAGGGAAGTGCTGCTATTCCTGTTTCACAAGGGGAAAATGAGACATTGAATTATTTAATAATTATTTATGCAAGACAGGGAGTCTATAGAATCATAGAATAACAGAATGTTAGGTATTGGAAGGGACCTTGAAAGATCACCCAGTCCAATTCCCCTTCTGGAGCAGGAACACCCAGATGAGGTTACACAGGAAAGTGTCCAGGTGGATTTTGAACGTTTCCGGAGTAGGAGACCCCACAACCTCCCTGGGCAGCCTGTTCCAGTGTTCTGTCACCCTTACTGAGAAGAATTTTCTTCTCAAATTTAAGTGGAACCTTTTGTGTTTCAGTTTGAACCCATTACTCCATGTCCTATCATTGGTTTTCACTGAGAAGAGCCTGGCTCCATCCTCCTGACACTCAGCCTTTATATATTTGTAAACATTAATGAGGTCACCCCTCAGTCTCCTCCAAGCTAAAGAGACCCAGCTCCCTTAGCCTTTCCTCACACGAGAGATGCTCCACTTCCTTTCCCAACTGTGCAGCAAATACCCTCCACCCTGCCTGAGTTTCAAGTAAACTTATGCACTGAGGAATCCTGAAAATTTTGCCACTCTTTTTTTTTTAGTGAATAAATAGGATATTAATTTGATTAAAAAAAAAAAAATACAAACCAACCCAAACAAATAAAAAATCCTTCTGACATATATCAGAGTTTGTTTTCCATTCATGTCAGAGATTTTACAGTTCATCTCTTAAATTTACGCCCACTAACCACTCAGTTGCTGTTGTAGATGGTAACAGCACACATCGACCATATGGACAAAATAACCATTTTGTGCATATAATACAAGTCGTCTTGACTGAGAGTACACCAGAACTGGCAAGACTTCTATTTTGAGGTGAATCTTGACTATTTGGATTTTGAATGTGACCCAAATTGAGTTTTACAAGTTCAAGTGTCTTAAGGGGGCCTGCCAGGACTTGGAACCTCAGTGTCTCTACCTATTTGATGACTCAAACTCATGATTACAGACTTGGGGGTGAAGATTCTTCCCCTGTTGAAAAAATTTGGTTTCAGGGTATGTGACCCTTCAGCAGACCTATCAAACAGCAGAGAATATGAGAAAGAAAGATTCCTGTTTTTCTGTCTCTCCACCTGGTGTTTGCACAGAGTCTGGCAGAAACGATATGTGGGATACAGCAAAAGTCTGTCAGACCCCAAATCTTGCAAATAAAGTAGTTTTATGATCAATAAATCAGTGTTTGTAACATGGCTTTGTTTAGTCAAAAAGGTTCCATTTAGCCCCAGTCATTTCTAACATTTAAACAGTGGAAAGGAAGATACTGACTGTAAATGCAATTTATGATATTTAAATACATTCATTACCTGAGAAATATCAGAGACATAAAAATTATACTGTTTGTTTCTAACAGTATTATTTGTCATTCTGAAGTAAAAAAGCAAATATAAGAACACAGGGAAAGGGCCTGTAAGCTATGTCAGAATATGCAGTAGCAAGAGCAGTTGCAGAATCAGGTTGCAAAGAAAGAAAATGTGGGGATATTCTTTAGGAAGGATGTTTGTCTGTGAGAATATATGAGGGAAAAAGGGAATTTGATTAATTTTGAATATAAAAAAAACATGAGGAGATCTGATAACAGAAATGGAGAAAAAGGTTGAGAGAAACAACAAAAAAGAGAATGAGTGAAGAAGGGGGAAAGGAGAAAAAAGAGCAGCTAACAGACCTTTTTAGAGATATTTTTCTTTTTATGAGGCATAAGCACATCCTAGCAGCTGTAACGAGTCTTTGCCAGTAACCATAAATGGATATGGTGCATGTATATTATATCTGAGTGAAACTATGCTACTGCACTGATGATGTCTCCAGACAACTTTTCTTGAATGGAGTGTGATGTGAGTACAAACATATGTATTACACAAGCCATACAGTTTTCTTGATCTCTTCACAGAATCACAGAATCACAGACTGGTTGGAGTTGTAAGGGACCTCTGGAGATCATGCAGTCCAACCCACCTGCTCAAGCAGGGTCACCCAGAGCAGGTTACACAAGAATGCATCCAGGCAGGTTTTGAATGTCTCCAAAGAAGGAGACTCCATAACCTCTCAGCACAGCCTGTTCCAGAGCTCTGTCACCCTCAAAGTAGAGAAGTTTCTCCTCATAGTCAGATGGAATCTCCTATGTGTCAGTCTGTGCCTGTTGTTCCTCATCCTATCGTTGGGCACCACTGAAAGGAGTCTGGTTCCATCTTCTTGACACCCACCCTGGAGATATTTATAAGCATTGATAAGATCCCCTCTCAGCTTCTCTTCTCCAGGTTGAACAGACCCAGCTCTCATTCTTTCCTCATAAGAAAGATGCTCCAAACCCCTCATCATCTTTGTAGCTCTCTGATGGACTCTCTCCAGTAATTCATCATCTTTCTTGAACTGGGGAGCCCAGAACTGGTCAGAAAACTCCAGATGCAGCCTCACCTGTGCAGAGTAGAAGGGCAGGAAAACCTCCCTCGACCTGCTTGTAACACTCTTCCCAGTGCACCCCAGGGATCATTGGCCTTCTTGTCCACAAGGGCACATGGGTTCCTCCTGGTCAGCCACAGGCTGACCAGGACTCCAAGGTCCTTCTCTGCAGTGCTGTCTTCCAGTAGGTCAACCCCTAACCTGTACTGGTGCCTGGGGTTATTCCTCACCAGGTGCAGAACCCTACACTTGCCTTTGTGGAATGAGTTTAGATTGCTCAGTTTTCTGCCTGCTGAATTGAAAACATCATATTCAGTTTAAGATCGATACGCCACGATACTAAATGAAGGTAGAACTTCAGTAAGTAGCAGCCAGGGGGCATATGATAACATTTATCAACTTAGTCTGATTTAATTACTCCAGTGCTTTTTAAAACAGGCTCCGGTTATTTCTATGCACGTGCATGTGTTTAAAATTAAAACAACTATAGTAACCAAATCCTCAATGTTGTAAACTTCTCCATGTAAAAAATTAAGTAGAATTATAGAATCACAGAATCATTTAGGTTGGAAAAGACCTACAGGGTCATCAAGCATAACTGTAAACCGAACACTACAAAGTCCGCTGCTAAATCATGTCCCTAAGAAGTTCATCTACAGGTTTGTGCAGACATTTTCCCTATTATCAAGTTGAAACCTCACCTACTGCATTCTGAGGCCATTTCCTCTTGTTGTATCACTTGCTACTTAGGAGAAGAGACAAAAACTCTCAATGCTACAACCTCCTTTCAGGTAGTTGTAGACAGCAATAAGGTCTCCCCTCAGCCTCCTTTTCTCCAGTCTAAACAGTCCCTGCTCCCTCAGCTGCTCTTAAAAAAACTTGCTTTCCAGATTCCTCACCAGCTTTGTCGCCCTTCTCTGAACTTGCTGCAGCACCTCAACGTCTTTCCTGTAGTGAGTGGCTGAAAACTGACCCCAGGATTCAAGGTGGGGTCCCACAGGTGCCCAGTCCAGGGGGACGGTCACTGCCCTGGTCCTGCTGGCCATACTAGTGCTGATACAAGCCAGGATGCTTGGCCTTCTTGGCCACCTGGACACACTTTTGGTTTGTGTTCAGCTGCTATCAATCAACACGCCAGATCCTTTTCCCCCAGGCAGTTTCCATCCACTCTTCCCTGAGCCTGTAGCACTGCCTGGGGTTGTTTTGACCCAAGTGCAGGACCCAGCACTTGGCCTTGTTGGACCTTGTACAATTGTCCTCAGCTCATCAATCCAGCTGATCCAGATGGCTCTATAGAGCCTTCCTGCCTTCCAGGAGATGAACACTCCCACCCAACTTGGTGTTGTCTGCAAGCTTACTGAGGGTGCACTTGATCCCCTCATCCAGATCATCGATAAAGATACTAAACAGAGCTGTCTTCAGTTCTGAGCTTGGAGTAATACTACTTGTAATCATCCACTAAATGGATTTTACTCCATTCACCACAAAACTTTGGTCTTAACCATTCAGCCACTTCCTTTACACAGTGAAGAGTACACCCATCTGAGCCATGAGCTGCCAGTTCCTGCAGGAGAATGCTGTGAGAAACAGTATCGAAGTATAAGTACATAATACCCATGGCCTTTCCCTGATCCAGTAAGCGGGTCACCTTCTCAAAGAAGAAGTTGGTCAAGCAAGATCTGTCTTTCATAAGCCCATGTTGACTACACCTTATTGCTTGGTTGTCCTGTATGTGCCATGTGGTGGTACTCGAGATGATCTGTTCTACAACCTTTCTGGTACCCAAATTAGATTGACAGGTCTGTAGCTTCTTGGATCCTCCTTCAGGCCTTTTGTATATTTGCTAACCTTCAGTCAACTAGAACCTCTTCAGGAGGCATAGACAAGGAAGGAGAGGCAGTGGGATAGCCCTGTATGTCAGAGAGTGTTTTGACTGTCTGGAGTTTGAGGATGATGATGATAATAGGACTGACGGCAGAGAGGAAACAGTCTAGGAGGCTCCTGCAGTGCATGGAAGACAACTTCCTGACTAAGCTGGTTAGTGAGCCAGCTAGTGAAGGCTGTTAACATGGGACCTGTTATTTGTGAACAGAGGACTAATGGGTGACGTGTTGGTTGGAGGTCAACTTTGACATAGCGATAGAGGGCGGCCGACAGAACTGCCACCTTGGACTTGCAAAGGGCAGACTTTGACCTGTTCAGGAGGCTGTTTGGCAGAGTGCCTTGGGAGGCAGTCCTGATGAACACAGGAGTCCAGGGAGGCTCGTTGCTCTTCAAAAAGTAAATTTTAAAGGCACAGGACCAGGCTGTCCCTGTGTACTGAAACATGAGCTGGTGAGGAAATAGAATGGCCTGACTGAACAAGGAGCTTTGATTGGAACTTAGGAAAAAAAAAGAGTTTGTGACCTTTGGAAGATGGAGCAGGTAACTCAGGAGGAGTACACAGATATTGCAAGGTTACATAGGGAGAAATTTAGCAGAGAAAAATCCCAGCTAGAACTTTATCTAGCTACTGCCATAAAAGTCAATACAAAATAATTCTGTAAATATATGAGCAACAAAAGGAGGACTAAGGATAATTACCATCATCTATTGGATGTGTGGGGAAACATAGTGACTGAGAAGGAGGGAAAGGCTGAGGTAATAAATGCATTCTTTGCCTCAGTCTTTGACAGTAAGACCTGTTGTTCTCCGGGTATCAGAGCTCCCTGAGACAGAAAACAGGGACTTGGAGTAGAAAAGATCTCCTGTAATCCAAGGGTAAGCCACCTACTATGTCACTTAGACTTACACAAGTCTATGGGGCCAGATGTGATGCAACCAAGGTTTCTTAGGGAGCTGAATAATTTGCTATCATATTCCTACACCTTTGGCTTTGAGGCAAGGTGAATTGAAGACCCTGTATAACTCGGTAGCTTGAGCTTTTCTTTCTATATATAACCTTTCCAACAAATCCGCAGATTCTGCACTTCACATTCTACTTAATTTACTATTTTCTACCAATTAGTATGACACTTGCATTAGAATATAAACAGATAAACAGTATTGACAAACAATAACTTTGCAGGTAGCTTTAAAACTGCACCCTAAGTCATTAATCATAGAACCATAGCATGGTTTGGGTTAGAAGGCACCAGGCTGGATGACCCATCTAACCTGCCATTGAACAATTCGAGGGATAAAGCATCCACAGCTTCTCTAGGCTACCTGTGTCAGTGCCTCATCACCATTACAATGAAGAATTTCTTCCTTATATCTAATCTAAATATCCCCTCATTCAGTTTAAAACCAATACCTCTTCTTCTGTCACTAAAGTCTCTCAATCTAGCTTATAGGTCTCCTTTAGGTACACGAAGGCTGCTGTAAGTTCTCCCCAGAACCTTCTCTTCTCCAGACTAAACAACGCCAACTGTCTCAGTCTGTCTTCACAGGAGAGGTGCTCCAGCCTTTTGATCATCTTTGGACCCCCCTCTGGACTTGCTCCGACACGTCCATATCACTTTTAGGTTGGGGGTCACAAAGCTGGAGGCAGCACTGTAGGTGAGGTCACACCAGAGCAGAGCAAAGGGGCAGAATCACCTCCATCAACCTGTTGATCATACTTCTTTTGATGGAGCCCTGGACACAGTTGGGGTTTTGGGCTGCAAGTGCACATTGTCAGGTCATGCCGAGCTTCTCGTTGGCCAACATCCCCAATTTCTTCTCCTCAGGGCTGCTCTCAATCCATTCTCCACTCAGCCTGTATTTTTGCTTGGGATTGCCCTGATCCATGTGCAGGACCTTGGCTTTGTTGAACTCCATGAGTTTTGCTTGGGCCCACTTCTCAAGCATGTCTATGTCCCTCTTGATGGCCTCCCTTTCCTCCAGCACTCAGTCTCACTGTCCATGTCACCAACAGAGATATTAAACTGTGCTGGTCCCAATACCAACCCCTGAGGAACACCACTCAACATTTTTCTCAATTTGGACATTGAGCTGTTGACCACAACTCTTTGAGTGTGATGTTCCAGCCAATTCCTTATCAACTGAGTGGTAAACCTGTCAAATCCCTGTCTCTCCAATTGACAGACAATAATGCCGTGCAGGACAAGGTCAAACGTTTTGCACAAGTCTAGGTAGGTGATGTCAGTTGCTCTTTCTTAATCCACCAATGCTGTAAGCCTGTTATGAAAGACCACCAGCTTTGTCAGAAACAACTTGCCCTTAGTGAAGTCACGTTAGCTGTCATCACTTGCTTCCTTACCTTCCATGTGCCTTAGTGTAGTTTCCAGGATGATCTGCTCCATAATCTTGCTAGGCATGGAGGTGAGACTGTCTGGTCTGTAGTTCTCTATGTCTTCCTTTTTTCCTTTTTTAAAAATGAGGGTTATATTTTCCTGTTTCCAGTCAGTGGGATCTTCACTGGACTGCCACATGTTCTCACATATGATGGACAGTGGCTTAGTAACTTCATAGAAAAGTGGAATAATTTTGGTTGGAGCAGATACTCAAGATCATCAAATCCAACCATTAATCCATTCATGCACCAGTTCCCTCAGGACCTGTGGATGCATCACATCAGTTGCCATGGACTTGTGCACCTTCAGGTTCCTCAGATGGTCTTGAAGTTGATCTTCTCCTACAGTGGGTGGTATTTCATTCTCCCAGTCTCTGCATTTGCCTTCTGCAATTTGAACAGTGTGGCCAGAGCACTTGACAGTGAGGAATGAAGGAAAAAAATTCATTAAATAGCTCAGCCTTCTCCAGATTCCTGGTAACAAGGTCTCTCTTTTCCTTCCAGAGAGAGTCTGCATTTTCCCTATTCTTCCTTTCATCACCAACATACCTATAGAAGCTTTTCATGTTGCCCTTGATGTCCCTGGCTAGCTTCAACTCTATCAGGATTTTAGCTGTGCTAACCTGATCCCTAGCTGCTCAGACATCTTCTCTGTATTACTCTCAATCTGCCTGTCTTTACTTCTTTACTTCTGTAGGCTTCCTTTCTGTGTTTGAGTTTGTCCAGGGACTCCTTGTTCATCCATGTAGGCCTGCTGATGTCTTTGCCTGACTTGTTGTGATGCATCACTCCTGAGCTTGGAAGAAGTGATCTTTGAATATTAACCAAGTCTCTCAGACACATCTTCCCTCAAGGGCTTTGTCCCATGGTACTCTACCTCAAGAAGTGAAAGTTTGCTTTGTTGAAGTCAAGGGCAGTGAGCTTGCTGTGAACGCTCCTTGCTGCCATAAGGATCTTGAACTCCACAATTTCATGGTCACTGCAGCCAAGACTGCCTTTGAGCTTCACTTTCCCCATCAGCCCCTCCTTGTTGGTGTGAAAAAGGTCCAAAGTAGCACCTCTCTTCTTTGAATCCCCTATTACTTGTGGGAGGTAGCTATCATGAATACATTCCAGGACCTTCCTGGATTGCTTATGCCTTGCTGTGTTGTCCCTCCAAACAGGTATCAGGGTGGCTGAAGCCTACCATGAGGACCAGGGCTTCTGAACGTGAGGCTGCTCCTGACCAGGGGACAAGTGCAGGGAAATCCCAAGCACATCTTTCTTTCCATTGACTATAGATCAAACTCAGATCAACCACTTTTAGGATGAAAAAGTTAGACATTAATTGTGCCCATAATAAACATTCATATATTGCATTGTTCTCCAGCTACAGGAAGTGGATGAGCTAGGGAAGGTTTGATGGCCATTTCAGTCAGCCAAGCATAAGAAAAAACTGTATTTACAAAACACCAGAAAGCTAACAGAAGGTTGGACACAGAATAGTTAACCATTGGATTTTTTTTTTTTTTTTTTTTTTAATTTTTTCCAAATCAGATAAAGGATACTGAGTTGTATGTAGGGTGACAATTTAAGATGTATATTATACAGAGTCAAAATAAAGGTCATAGTAGCCTTTGCTGGTCTGAATCTGTTAATTATACTGTTGGAAGCCATACAGCTTGTGCAAATATTTGTGACAATAGATCTACTCTGTGTTTTCCTTCTAATACATTCCTATTAGGAAGCTGTCTTAAAAAAAAAGATTTTTTTCACTAAACTGATTTCAATGGAAGAAGTCACTGACTGGTGAAGAAAATGAAATTTACTAATTATTGAGAAAAATTACTCAAAAAATGGAACTATAATATAATAAAATCAAAACTGTGTTAATGGTCAGAAGAACTTCTTTTTTTTTTTTTTTTTTTTTAGTGTAATCATTCTATTCCTCATGTAACTCTGAGGCTGCCTGTAAACAAATCCACTTCTAGACTGGTGTGATTCAAAAGAAAAATTTGCAACAGCTGTTGTGTGAATAGCACTGTTCTGAGATTTGAGTTCCTAAGCTGATTACAGGCGAACATCTGGAAAATTGAATTGAATCCAAATCTACTAAAAATTACTGTGTCTGTTAGTTTGTTGTGTTCACTTCAGGAAATGAGCAATTTTATAATAATTTAAGTATTTTTGTTGCACAGTTGGTGGCATATACATTGAAAGAATGAAATAATCTCTGTTCCTCTGCTATAGAGAAAACAATCTTTTCAAAAGAAGAAACTATCCCACCTACATCTCCAGATATCACCGCTATATGCTTCTCATGGTGTCTGGGCAACCAAATGAAACATCAGACCTCTGTTTACTAACATGCAATTTATATGTAGACAGATACACATTTGTTGAGACCTTTAACCCAATAATTTTATTATAAATTGTCTATGAGCACTTCAAAATCAAATACAAGAGAAGAGACAATATGAGGAGAACCTGCTAGGGTTGTTATTTTTTATTATTTATAAACTTTGCTATATTTTTGAGTGAAAATTTGGAAATTTAAACTCAACATATTTCACTAATAAGTAAAACGTTGCAGTCTTCCATTTCTCACTTTGTGTTTGAACCCACAGATCAATAATCAGAAAATATTTGGGATTTCAGGTGTTCAAAAATCTTGGTCTGAAAAAATTCCTTGCCATTTAGTGGAAGTCTCATTTCAGTGGAGCTGCATCAGTGTGCGGCCAGAAATATTAATTAAGTCAACATAATTTACAACAGATTATTTAAATAAACTCAAGCAATTTTAAAATAAATTTTCAATTGATGCATATTAATAATTTCAAAAGGACTCCAGCACAGCAACATGAGACAGCAGATGTTTAACTGTGCCACCTACCCAAACAAACACACTTCCCTGAAGGTTTAAGGTAAAGGGTGCAATAAATTACTGGAGAAGATAAGGCAACACTGTGAAAACCATTACAGTCTAAGACCTCTCTGGAAAATGTAATGGTTGTGTAAATTGTCTAAAATTTTGCAAAGAAGTAACGTAGGAAGGTGTTTTCTCTATCACTTTGTTGTATTTTTGTGGTAAACTTACCCACCAAATAGACAAAAAAAGGAGTTTAAATGAAAGGCAAGAACACATCAATGTGGTCTTTCACAGGCATACAAATCATTGGAAGAATTCTGAGCAGTGTGGTTAGGGGCAGCATAAAACCTTGAATGGTTTCAGTGAAGTGCAAATATGGGATTTTTTTCATTTAACAATGGAATGAATTGTCTCATTTAATGTAAGAGAGGGAGAGAGAGAGACAGGAAAGAAGGCAGGGGAAGCAGGAAGGAAAGCAGGAAGGAAGGAAGGCAAAAAGAAAAAGAAAGAAAGAAAGAAAGAAAGAAAGAAAGAAAGAAAGAAAGAAAGAAAGAAAGAAAGAAAGAAAGAAAGAAAGAAAGAAAGAAAAAGAAAGAAAGAGAAAGAAAGAGAAAGAAAAAGAAAGAAGAGCCCTTGCTGTTACAGCTTCAGCATAGATGTCAGAAATAAAGTGCTGGCCCCAAGATCTGCATGGAGTCATTCAAACAGCTTAATAACACAGAGGATAAATCACTATTATTATAATGAAACAGGAGACAGAGTTCTTGGGACCTGGAACTGTGCAACTCAGCTCCAACTGCTGTTCAACATTCAGAACTACCAACTTCATTTCCTCCTAGCATGTAATAAATAACACATCTACCCAACATAAAAGCATTTTTATAATAGCAGTAAAGGAACTGCAGAGAGTGTGATTATCATGAACTAATAACACTCAGTAGAAGATATGCAGAACTGATTGGAGATGAACTGAAAATGAGACTATGGTTCACTTGTCTGGTACTGTACCTGACCAGACATTGTCCAATTTTGACCATGCTATCCGAAATGGCTACCACGTTTTAATAATCTCTCCCTCTGCCACAGTAATTTACACAGAAGGAGTCCATTTATCATTGTGGCTTTCCTTTTTATGCAATGGCTTCTAGCACCAGAGCTAAAATGAATGCTGTGTTTTAATTCATGGTGCTGTTAGCTCCATTCCTGCACCACCTCACACTGCCTGTAGTATTTTCACAGCATCACACATCTTGAGGAAACAGAAGGGAAGCTCAGCTGGTCTCTTTTTAGTGCCTCAAGTGACACTCTAGCTTCGCAGAGGTGATGACTTTACCCTTTAATAAGGGAAGGAGTTGCCTGGTGGTTAAAATATACAGCTGGCTATTAGCCAAATCAAATTTGTTCCATACTTTTCCATAGACTTACATGACCAGTTAGTTCATGCATCACTCATGGTGCCTGTGAAGTGCATCCTGCCTCACTCTGTTCTTGTATGTGACTTTTTTCTTGCATGTGTTTTACAAGGCACCCCAGCACATGTCCCAGTACTGCCAGAATACCTGCACATGAGGAGAATGCTCTGGGTACATACTCCATGAGATGCTTATTCCTAGAGTAATGTCTCACTGGAGACACTTGCACATGCTCTGAAGCAGTGAAAGATCAGCCCAAGAGCTTCACATCTGCTGTCATTGGGAGGGAATGAATGGGAACACAGAAACAATAATTCAATAAAAGTCCATCCCTCAATTAAAGCTTCATGTAATATCCCTCAGACAAATTTTAACAGTGTGTGAAAGTCACATGAACTCCATAATCTTCTCACATCAGGAAAGAAGCCAAAAAAAGTGTATTCCTATGATTTAAGTGCCCTTTAATTGTATTCACCCATGTAAATTACTTTATCTCCTCTATGATGGGTGTTTGACGACAAAAATATATCTGGAGTGACCCAGAACAGTGTTTTGTTGTTTTTTTCTTTTTGACAAGAATTTTTAATCTTTAGTTGAGCATTGCTAAGCTTATTCCCAGTGAATGCCTTTTGATAGCACAAGAAAACATGGGCAGCTTCAGCTAATTTTAGAGTTTTCAGCCTGAAATTCAACATTTTATGGAATTTCATCAAATTTTTAGGACATCTGTAATCTAGAGATGTAAAATCATGCTGAGTAGAAGATAGCAGTCACAAGACTAACACTGTCTTGATGGAAAGAAAATAAATCTGTTCTCTGATCCTTCTCAGCCATCTATGGACAGTGGAGAACAGACCAATAATGGTCTGTTTGTTAGTGATAATCCTGGTAGGGGCCCATGAAAAAATTATTTAGTTTGTTTTAACTGATAGTCAAATTAAAAACTGAAAAAAAGGGCTAAGTTGATCAGAAAGAATTTTTCTTTTCTTTTTTTTTTTTTTTTTTCCTCACTAAAAGACAATACAAAATTTGATTTGAACATTTGTTCCACTTGAATTGAGAAGTTTATTTTCAGGGAACAAATTACTTAAAGTGCTTGCCAATCTAATTTTCCTAAAAGTTAAGATTTGGGTCATTTTGACTAATTTTAATGTTATTTTTTCATTAAAAAGATTTAAGGAGTCAATTAAGCAAGAGGATACTTGCGTTATACCAAACAGTTTCATACATTGTAAATATTTTACAGTTTAGAGTTAGGGCAAGATTTAATATCCATCAGAAGTATAGAGTTCTTACTGCTTTCTGTTGATGTTGTAATATTGCTCATTGTAAGGAGTATTCAAATATTCATCAAACAGAAATAATGCGTTTTCTTGGAAAGAGTGAAGAGACATCAGCCAAGGTAGAACTATGGTAAAGTGGAGACTCATCTCAGTCTCAGAGGAAGTATGATATAAGAAATAAACACTAGGGAAGGACAGTGAAATTACTTAATTCAGAGAATTAGGTGTAAACCAATCCCAGACTTACTGCAATAGGAACAGATTGTTAGTCCCTGAGGGAAGGAAGCAACTGTATGCAAATGAGTGTGATCATTTATGCAAATTATTTTTACAATTGGTCATAGGATTTTTGTGGGCCTAGACAATTTCTACGAGAAGCAAAACAACAGGATCTGGCTAAATTAATATACTAGTCTAGTCAGATTTTTAATTTTTTTTTCCCCATCACATAGAGATGTAAGATACTGGGTGAGGACAAACATTTATCAAGACATTATTTGCAATAGTAACTACAACAGATACCCAGAAGAGTATTAGAACAGCCTAAGGGTGTGAGAAAAGGACATTGTGATTCCCTGGGATAGCTCTCTGCTTTCCAGCAGTAAGTAGGAACTGCTAAGCTGGCGACCACAGATGGAGTACTATGTTTAATAGCTGCTGGATCTGTGGACTTCCACGTATGTTTAATCTCTTCTTTGAACTCATGTATAATTTTTGCCTACTGGAAAATTCTGTGGCAGAGCTTCACAGTTCAATGTGTACCACAGAAACAAAACAAAACAAAACAAAGCAAAGCAAAGCAAAAGAAACCAAACAACCAACTAAACAACAGCAAAAACCAAACCAATCAAACAAAAAAACCCTAACAATAACAAAATCAAAAATATAAGCAAATAACCTCCCCCACCCCCCAAAAAGAGCAACACACACACACAACAAACAAACAACAACAACAGCAAAACCCCTACAACTTTTAAATTTCCTGTCTGATCATTTCCTTAGGTGTCTTGCAGATATTGTATTGTGAAAAAGTGAATTATATTCCCTCCTCACTTTCTTAATACCATTCCTGATTCCATAGGTCTCTGTTATATCCACCATGACCATTCCTTTTCATTTTCTAGAGGATGTTTTATGCCTTTGATCATCTTTGTCAGTTTCCATAAACCTCTTCCAGTCCTTCTATATCCTTTCTGAGACAATGTGATCAGAATTGAACATCCTGTTTAGAATACATGGATGAGGTACAGTAATGCAAATCTTATTTGGAGCCACCATGGAATATATATAGTTAGGGTTATTTTTCCACATGTGCATTACCTCGCATTAGTATAAATTAAATTTTCTCAGCCATTTCATTACCCAGTCAGACAGTACTGCAAGATAATCCCGTGACTCTTAGCAGTCAGTATTACATTTGACAAACCTGAATGATTTTTAGCACCTGCAAATGTTGTTCTCTTTTTAGATTACATGTAGATACCATGAAGAACAGCAGTTGCAGTATGGCTTATAGGGAAACCATCTGTTAACTTCACCTCACTGCAAAAATAAATTATGTGCTCCCAGTATTTGTTTTATCTCTTAACTGTCCCTAAAATGAGAACTTTTCTGTTAGCAGTCAGATTATGACAACGTGCTCCTTGCAAGAGCAGCTTTTGGATCTACCGGGGAATTATAGTGTTACTCTGCAGAGTAGCGAGTTTTTTCACTTCAGTAATCTGCCTTGGGAGAGCAGCAAGTGTCCCCAGTACAGGGAGAACTGAGGTCTCCACCAGCTTTTGCTGCCCACCACTGACAACTCTACCTACAATAGCCCCATGCCTGGGGCAGTGTTGCCTTCTCATCTCTGCTCCACACAGAGAGCTATCAACCCACCTGCAATGGAAAAGGAAAGGCACCTGCACCTCTTCTCCAAGGAGTCAGCAAAGAGGTAGGTTCAAGTAAATAATATTTGTGACAGAGCAGGAGACAATTTGCATCATCCATGGTTAGGTCTGCTAGTGCATGCTAAGACTTCAGTAGCCCCTGAACTGGGACAGTTGATGGAAATGTTGGATGAGTTGGTCAACAATTCATCCCATAGCCTCAACATCAGTTGTATGTATATGTACACCAGCTAATGTATGGGACATGAGACGATCTCCCTCACATTGCTGTAAATGAGTGTTGAAATTAGGCAGAAATTTTTTGCCTCTGAAAAGTTTCTGAAGCTGTGCTGTCTTCTAGCTGATAAAGATCAGGTTGGACTTGACACCTTGACATAAAATTAGTTAAGTGAGGGTGAATTTTAAGCTTCAGATTTTTGAAGTCTTTCAAGCCAGAAGAGGCAATATCATATATTATGGCAGTACTCAGAGGTGCTTAACATGGTATTTGTTTCATAGCAGAGTGGCAAACTACTCTGAGTTGTCTGTGAGACAACTGTCAGAGAGACAACTGAGAGGCAACCTCGGCTGCAGGACGTGGGTACTCAGGGTGCCTGTGATCAGATACCACTGATCAGGCCATTTGCAGGAGGGCTTGAGAGCACAGTCAGCTCTACTTGTCTTTCAGTACAGAAGTATTCTTTTCAGTCCCAGTGTAAGCTAACCCCCATATCTGCAATCAGAATTGAAAGTCTCACTGATAATCGAGAAGTGTATTCTTAGATCCTGAATTCCTAAATCCACTCTATTTCCCATATTACTTTGACATAGTTGTGCTTGCGTAAAAGATGCACTGTATCAGTCTGATTCTTCCTTGTTTTCATCTACATAAGCATTGCTACTCATAAAAAGAATAATTCTCTTACATTAACAGTCACATGCTGGTGCAAGAACAAGAAAAACAAGGCCAACATATATTCTTGTCTGCTTTTTGATCTCCCAGGAGTAATAACATGATGGACAGAGAAATGGCACTGTGTTGACTGAAGCTACTCCTGATTTACACCAGGGAAGAGAGCAAACAGCTGCTTGCAAAGCTGGCAAGGCAAAAAGAAAATACAGAACAGTTGTAGCTGATAACAACAATGATTTGTTTCTGGTCAACATAATAAGATAGTGACTGCTTCAGGGCTCTGGTCTCTGCTTTTGAAGAGAACACAACAAATCCCAGCAGGCCAGACAGAGCAGCAGCAGAACCTCTGATTCTTCCTTTTGGTGCTTGCTGATCCATGAGTGCTGATCTTAGTCTGGGTTAATTATCCCCATATTTATGCCTTTACCAGAAGTTCCTCATGTCCTCTAAATTTGGAAGTACATATTTTTTTTTGTGGTCTATTCTGGTCAGCTTTTTGTAGTAGACTCTGCAGATTTGTCTTTTCTGCCTGTATTACCTCAAGGACCAGTTGAATGACAACTTCTGTGCATTCTTTCAGCACAAAATGTTTGCCAAGCACACATAATATATATACCAGTCTCATGGCAGCAGGCATATATGTCCCTAGAGTTAAGCCAAAAATAATCAGTAAATGTTTGTTGAAAACACTTACCAATGAAAAGGGGTTTTGACTAAAATGAGCAAAATAACTGTAGACAGTTATTGTACAACAGTAAAAGGACAGAAGTCTATGCAATGCTCATCGCTGAGATTAAAGCGATGCTATGGACAGTTGTATTTCAAGATGTGGCAAGGATGTTTTATTAATTTGACATTTTTTGGACACTTCAGGATGAACTCTTGGTGCAAATTTTAAAACCATGCTCCTAGCTCTAGCTGTGTGCCCCTTCCTTGCTCCAGAACAATCTGAATGGGATGTTTTCTAAGCAAGGAAACAGAATTCAACATTGTAACTTGCAGGTAGCGCCCACTTCTTGACACCATTGAGTTTGATTTTAGGGTACAAGCTTCAAATACATTAATAATAAACAAGATGACCTTAAAGCCTGGACTGACCCAATGGAAGGACTGGAGAAACTGTTGTGCATATGTGATCAGCACATCTTTATCAAGAGTCTTTCATATTGCGCAAGTCTGTGATGAGAGAATTTCACCCAAAAATAAAAAGACATGGGAGAAGTTCTAACAGATCTAAAGGAAACTGTCAAATCACGGTGACTTGCTAGCCATTGCATAAGGGAAAGGAAAGGAATTGTAAAAAGGACTTTATATTTCACCAGTGACTGTCAGAAGTGGGAGCTGATTGAGACAGAGGAAGGATTTACTGGATTTCTTAATTTACTTGTTAATAATTCATTGGCTATGACAATGACAATTATGGCCCAGACTAGCTTTTTCTGTTCTTTCATCTTTCAGCCTGCAAAGATGGACTTTGGATAATCCATTGCTAGAGATCTAATTTTCATTTCTCTTTCCCCCTTTCATTCATTGCATCTCTGTTTCTACTTTCAATTACATTTGATTCTTCACAGCTTCCTTTCCTGGCCGCATACTATTATTGCTCTTCAATTTTCCGATGTGATATTCCTAGTGCCTTCCTGACATTATCACTCTGTTGCAAGAAACCTGGTCCTTACTCCATCATGCTCTTAATTGGCTTTTAACCTTCCAATACCACTCTTCTCTGTCTGTGCGTAATCTCAGTCTTCTCCACACCATTCTAAGCTTCAGGTTTTGCATTCTACATTTGCTTCTCTTGTCCTCTTTCTTGACATATTGCTTTCTTGGAATCCCTTCTCCTCGCTTAATCAAGTGTTTTTTTATTAACCCCTCTTTTGAAGGAAAGGTTGTTTTCCTAAGTCTGTGTATGTAAATCGCACTCATTTCTCCTTTGCAAAGTTAAAAGAGGGCATCATAAGGTAATAAGGAGATGCATTAGTAATGCAGTCTGTTTGCTGTGCTCTAAGAGATGAGTTTTTCAGACCTTATGTGATAATCAGTCCTTAGGTCTTAGCCCATAACCAGTCAATTTAGCTACACACACAGTATCCTCTCAGAAGAGAATAATGAAGAATATTACTGTAACATGTTAAAAGCACCAGTAAAAAAATGGAAATCATCAAGAGTTTAAAACATCTCTGCAAGTTTCTGTGAAAGTCAGAGCTAATGTTTGGTTATTTTTCACACAATTTGCCTATTTTCCTCCTTTTTCTTTGCTTATGTGCAGACAGGAAAGATAGTTTTCCCTCTACTGTGCTCTTTCTATATCTGTTTATGATCAGAAATATAAGCAACTTGTGGTTCTTCTTTTGGCTGGATCACCATCTCGGGTGGTATAGACCAGTGACACAAAGATATGTTTATTTATACTTGTTGAGAGTTAGACAACAGGCTTTTCTCTGCCAGTGGGGAAAAAATAACACTCTCCTATTTCAAGTGAAACTGGACAATAACAGGTTCAGGAATTGCCTATTCTAATTTTCCAGGACAGGATCTTCCTGTCTGGGTATTTGTACAGGAGCTACCACTGTGGTATCTAAACCCCTTATTGATTTATTAAAGTGCACTCATAAAGCTCACTGTATTTTTTCCATGCTCTGTTATTTTATGTGGTGTTATTGTGGGAAAGTGAGGTCAATGGAAGAATGTTTTACATTTTGTTCTGAAAGTGCTGAGGTTTACAGTCCGTCTAATATATTCCAGAAGCAACTATCACAATGTGGACCAGCAGCCAAGAAACCCCAGTCTCCTGCTTTCACAAGCTTCCTTCTAGACATTGCTCATGAGGAGTGGAGCTCCCCTTTGTCATCTCTCCAAGAACAGTGATACATTGAACTGGGATTCTTGGAGACTGAGAAGCAAATTCTTGACTTCACATAAGAAATCATCAACATAATCTCAAATATTTTGTTTTCATCAGTTACTTCAGCAGATGGACTGTTATGGTGTCCATCAGCAGGAGGGTGTGTTTTGGGTTTTTTTCTGGTTGTTTGTCTCTGTTCTAAGCCTGGAAGTTGCTAGCCCTTGACTATCTACACTTTGATATAGTCATCAAGACCAGGAGGTGTGGGGGTGGATAAGTAGATGTGTCACTCTTTTAAGCTGCAGCCAGAGCTCACAAGATGAAGTGCAATAGTATCATGGTCAAGTTTGAAATACATAGGCCACTTCGGGTGCCCATGGTGCACATGGGGAGTATGAGGAAACATCTTCTCTTTAGACATGTGAATAATAGCAGTAATCTTAAATTGAGTGAGAATACTGTTGGAAAGGAAACATCACTTCCACTTTTCTCAGCTCTAGCCAGAACAAATTTTTTTTCCATTTAAGTGTGAATCCAAAAGACTAAGCAGCTTGAGCATATTTTGGGAAAACCCGCTCACATATATCCAGCATTTTTGTTCACTATATCTCAAAGTCTTCACCTCACAGGGAGGTTGAACAGGATGAAGATGAAAGCAGGGCCCAAATGGAAGTATGCACAGATGTAGTCTGGATAGAAAGGGGCAATCAGTAGTTACAAGAAAGCATGAGATATGACCAAGTTGTGGTCTTCCACCATCTAAGGGACAATAGCAGAATCTCAGCTCACTTATGCCATGTAAGGGTGCAGACAATGTAAATCCTTGGAAGAATGGATGTCAAGCATCATACTTTGCAGCACAATTGCTAATGGCAATCACCAACAGCTACAGAGTCACTCCAAAGACTTGCAGTAGGTGTCAAGCCCCATACAGCTGTGCTGTAAATGATTGCTGTCCATGACTTGCCATAGGAACAAGCAAATGTTTATCTTTTATGCAACTAATTTCTGTAGACAGTCTTGTCTGTCCTAAAAACCTGTCAGAGGCCTGATGGGTAAATTTTCTGCCACGGTGGTAAGGATGGATTGGGATGTTGGCAGGTAGTGAACTTCATTACTGGGTGGAGCTGGTTAGTCCAGAACCAGAGAAAATTTCTGAACTAAGTACACTGACAAGATTACGCATGAACATTTTTTATGGAGAGGAGCAACAGGACTAGGTCATCCAAAACATTTGCCTGAAACTTGCATACTTTGGACATTTTAAAACAACTTAAATTGTTATCTGCAAAAAACCAATGTGTTGTAAATTAAAACCTTCATGAGAAAAAAAAAATGCCAGTGCTTATTTTTTTTGGAATTAATTTGTATTAACTGCAGCCAACACTTGTTCATCACTATGCTGTGCTGATTCCGGAACAGACTTAAATATAATCAAATGCAGGTCTCTCTTTTTTCTCTCTCCTTCTTTTCCATTCTGACCAATGCATTTTAATTCAGATCATATGAATAAAGTTAAAACATTACTTTTATATAACCTGATCTATACCACAGAATAAATAATACAGTACCTGTTGCCAAATTAGGACAGTCTAACTGAAATAGATATGTGCATTTAGTTAAGCCAAGGCATAATTTACTTGAACCAATACTAGTACAGCAGCCAACATACAGGGTTTTAAACCCAAAGTACATTGTATATATATATATATATATGTATATTTTATTTTTTTTTTTTTTAAAGCAAATGGATATACCTTTTTCCAAAAGAGTATATATTCAGTAAAACTCACTATCTTCCTGAGTGTCAGCTGATACAACAGTGGATAACATGCTATCTTTCCTCCTTTCATTTTCACGTTTAATGAACATGTTTCTAAACATGTTTGGTTTGATTTATTTTGTTTATAACAGAAACATCCTCAAAAGCAGAATTATTCCCTGTGAGGCCGAGTTCATAATTCTATTTCGCAGCAGCAGTCCAATGTTATACCTTAATCTGTAAAGACAAATTTCCAGTACATATCTGTAATCATTTTGCAGTCCTCTCCATACTTGGGATTTGTACATTCTGAAATAATAATGGAATTGAACTACACAAAGGAAGAGTTCCGCAAAAAGAAGTGCTAAGCTAAAGCTACTTCAATTGGTCTAAATAAGGTACCTTATTTTGAGCATTAATCTGTATAAGCAAAAAAATGTTGTTGAATATAGTAGTCCAGAAAAGTCCTGCTGTCATTAACATTATTAGTGCATCCCTAGCAGATTCTGCTACTAGGTGAAAAAATTTGAACTATTTTGATGTGGTTCACCAAACTAAGAAATCTGTAGCTTATGGTGATTTTGGAAGAGGTAAGAACTGATGTCAGTGCTACATAATGAAACTTCTTCCTAGGTTGAGATGTTATTGTTTTGCTTATGTTTCTGGTGACAATAAATAGGCAACCCTCCCTGCATAAGTGTAACTGAATTTGTACAATATGATCAGACACTTTATGCTTGAAGAGACCTTTTGAGTTTCTGCTTCCTGGAAGTACCATATTGAGCCAAAGTAAACATAGAAGATTGACCGCCAAGGTCTTGTACTGTTTGTGCTGCAGAACTTTCTCCAAAAGTTCAGTGAAGTAAAATGTAAAGCCTCCAATGACTCCAAGCAGCCTTGGCTCTTCCCTCAGATTTTGATGTCTGGTTCATATTATAGAAGAGGTGGTTTGTGGACAGAAGAAACTCAGACCCAGTTGAATGTATTGCAGGTATTAAGCTATATTACGCTTTTCCCTCAATTTTTAATGTTGTGGAGATTTCATTTCTAGGGTATAAAACCTCCTGATGTATTTCATGAATCATGTTTTGCAGAAATGTTGAAGAGGATATTTTTTATTTTTGACATCACAACTTAAAAGTTTGTCATGGATGATTTTGATTCAGTTGCAAGGTAAATGTCTCGGAGCTTGCTTGAAGGTGACTGCTATTTTGACAGCAAATCAATCAATACATCATTACAAACTCCATCGTGAATCTCTTATCTGTGTTCTCCAAGAAAATGGCATATATGTTATTCCACCATATTAACTTTTTCCCGCCTAAGAATTGTTTTTACCTAAAATAGCTATGTATTCAGAATACCAAAAATTTTAATTATAGTCATCACAAGCTGAATCTGAGTCCAGAATGGGTAACAAGCTTCATCTGTTCCACATGGAAAACAAGCTAATCTCCAGACCACCAAAGAGCATAAACTTTTGAAGTAATGGTCATGTCACATAATTTTATGTTTTTACTGTGTATGTGTCTACATCCAAACTAATTATCTTGATTCTCATTGTAAACAATGGAGTTTTAGTCAATATAGTAATATGGCTTAAAGCTGGCTTAAAGTCACTGGACGTTCACCAATACAGGTAATGTCATCTTATTTTAGGGTGAAATGAGTTATATTCTGTTGACCAGACTGATTAAAATTTGGATTAATTGCTTAAATACATACTTGTAATGACCGTTGAGATAGCACCATAGGCTGGCAGAAGAAAATAAAACAAAACCAAACCAAACCTGTAGGAGAACCACACTGTACAGGAGATCCCAATGGGCATCTCTAATTACACTAGATGTCCGTGTTTGTACTAGACACCTGTGCTTAGGTAGTTTAACCAAGTCATTAGCTAATATGTTGAAAAGGAGCCAAGAGAATCAGTGTCCTTTAGTTTTCCTCAGTTCTTCACTGAAAAGGCATGCTAACTAGTATACTTGTTTGGAAAAATTGGGGTGAAATCCTTACCTCATGGTAGCTTAAGATGAAATTTGTATTGACTTGAGTTCCCAGGATTTCTTTAGTTCTCTGGAAAAGACAGTTTTCTGACTTCTCATGCTCAACAGTGCTACACTGACATTATTGGGACTATGCCAGCAAGCATCATATGAGGATCTGGCCCTGAATTACTGATTTATGGCATGAGGGCAAGTAGTGAGAGTACAGAGCCACATTAAAGAGGGACATTTGTTTCTTATGAAATCAGGTAACAGTCATGAAACCCACTTGAAATTAATAGAAGCTAATTGAAAGTAATGGAGAATTACCTGAAAATGTAGCACAAGTAGATGAAATTAATTGAAGATAATTGATAATGACTGGAATTAATAAAAAATAGGAACAAATTGGGCTTAATTGAAATTTATTGAAATTGAATTAAACCAAATAACTCAAAACCTATTAAATTTAATGGAATCTAATTGATATTAATTTTATGCAATCTTTAATAGTTATATAACACCTTTAATGGCATTTTTATTAGATGCTTTATTTGTATAATGCTATTTTCATAGAATAATAAGAATGAACTTTAACAGAAAACAGTGATGCGGTGTATAGAAAATTCAACCTTCTTTCGGAGTAGTTATGTGGATGACATGTGTTAGTGATAACAAAAGTTCTTGATAGGATTTAGTAAGATAAAAAGTCTCATGGGTTTTATCATGGATGAGGCTTTTATTAGAGTTTAATGATAACATGCTACATATTAAGATGCTGGCTTTGATTTAATGAATAACTCCTTGACCAGATATTGAATACAGCATCTGTCTTCTTTTGGCTGTATTGTGAGAATCCTTATTTACTATCTTTAACTATGAAGCATTTAAAGTCTTATGAGCTTCATTACAGATTTTCTTCTGTTATATCACTAGCATCTTGACCAACTATTTCTACCTCCCTCAACCTTATCAGTTGAAAGAACTAAATATTCTCTCAAATAAACCTGTTAACAGATATATTCGTCTTGATGATTGAATTATAGTCTCTCTGTATGTGTATTCTTCCAGTAACTTGCAGGAAGCTGAGAGATAATGTAAAATATTTTTTACTGAACTGGTACTGAGATCCCATTATTTCAAGAATGTGAAAGATGAATAAACCAGCAAAATCAGGAAGAAAGTACAAAAATAGGACAAAATGTATTTTAATTGTTTATTTCTCAAACAATAACAACAACGATGAACCAAAACTACTTACGGTATATCTGCAATCTCCATCTGTAATTAAGCCCAAATTTGTAAGTGTATATATGTGGAAGATCAATATCATTCAGGAGAGCTGAAAAAGCAAATGCTACTTTCAAAAAAATAAATTTATGTCCTTGTAATGGCAAAAAAACCCCCTATAGTTTAAGCTTGAAAAAGATTGTTTTGTTTTGTTTTGTTTTGCTTTGTTCTGTTCTGTTCTGTTCTGTTCTGTTCTGTTCTGTTCTGTTCTGTTCTGTTTTGTTTTGTTTTGTTTTGTTTTGTTTTGTTTTGTTTTGTTTTGTTTTCTTTGTTTTGAGTAGGGACCTACAACTTAATGAAACCCTCAAGGAGGGTTAGATTTTGTAAAATGACTGACCTGTAAATTATGAATGTTTAACACAAGCCTGCAACTATCAGAAGAGTAAAAAGAATCTGGTTTTCCTATTCACACATGACTAAATCACTACGGTTTGTACATATAGACTAATTTGCTGGAAAAATTAGGCCAAATCAACAAAACTGAATTCCTTTACTTCACATGGCTTTCTTTGTTGTACCTACACAACTACTGAAGTTTAAACCCAGTTTTAGGAGGCAAACAAGGTGAGATTTTACTTACAAACTAGGATATCAAAGTTTAGGAGACTTAATATAGGTTTTTACAAACATACTTCTGGCATCAGTTTGCACTGTGGTCATTAGAAATCTACCCAGTGCAGTCAATGAAGCCTGGAGTCATTCAGCTGACTAACTGCATTTTTTTTTTTTTTTTTTAAGGTCAGGTTGAGTAGATCTCTAGACATCACTGAATATCTTTGAGCTTGATTCTGTCTTACAAGTATCACCAACTACCATTCAAAATATGTTTGGGATATAAGTTTTCTAAGGCAGACATTCCATAGGATCCTCAGGATACTTTTGGTTGACTGGATGCCCAAGGACATCTCAAAGAGTATTCAGTGCTTATGTTAAAGTTACTAAACAGTCCCCTGACACTAACGGGAACTTACACACTCAGGCCACATTTTGTCACCTGTATGCCAGTGTCTAAATTTATGTACTTTAAGCAACAAGTTGAATTATATCATAAGTTGGACCCGGTAATGATAATCAAAACAGAGGGTAATCTATACATTTCAGTAATCTGCTCTATACTCAGCAGTCATCAAGTGGTTTTTGCTGGCATTTCTAAATCTAATTTTGTTTTGGGAAAGGTATTTGTTTAGGACAAAGAGTAGGGATCCTTTCTAACAAGAAGGACAAATTAAAAGAATAAAGTTGGAGAATGGAGAGAGAAGAGGCATGAAAAAAGAGCAAAGGAGAGAGAAGAGGGAAAATCAACCAACCACCACCACCACCAAAACCGAACATAAAACAAACAAACAAAAAGAAAAGAGAAAAACAAAACAAAAATGAAAGAAGGAGCTAGAAGGAAGGAGTACTGGATGAATAAATACTACTCAATTTTTTTCCTGGACATACAAACACAAGTTTCATCTGTTCTCACACAAACCTCCAAGAGTTTGCTGTGACACCTGTAGTTGGTCATGTATTACACTCCAGCTCTGATACCATGCGTGAGGTAGGTAAACTGCCTCCACATTAAGTTTCCTGAAGTGCAAATAGCTTTACTAGCATTTGTGAGGGAAGTACTTATGGGAAACAAAACGTACTGTGAAACTCAGGAGGGTGTCCTGAAATGCACCTCAGGAATGAAAACTGAAACTGAAATCCATCAATCCCTATTTATCATTGTGAGTTAATGGCCTGCTCTGCCTGATGCACAGCAGCAAACAAACCTCTTTGGTTTCTTGATTATCTGGGTGATGTGTGAACCACATACACTGCTTGGTAACACTATGGATTCTCCCTGCCCCCTCCAGCCTGTTTACCCACTTCTGGGTTCCTGCTGAGACATGATTTCCTTTGATTAAGCACTCAAGTTTAATTGTAAAATGGAAACAGAAACACACAATCCTTTTGAGCTGAGAGAAAACATCAGGTGACTCTTGGGCAGGAAAAGACACAAAAAGTGATTTCCATGTCCTTGTCCTGGTTTTGTTAAAAACAAGTTTCTCTTTTAGTGAATTTGCCTGTCAGCTAAAGCTTTCATATTAGCTGCATTTTCTTGGAAAACGAGATACATGTTTTGGTAAACATAGCAATGGAATTCAAAGTTATTGATAAGAATGGATGGACATCTCGTGAGAGTGGCAACAAGAAACAGGTGACCAGAAAAACTGACCAACGGAGTATAACATCCCATTCACGTGAATACTTCATATAAAAGTGGGAGATCACGAGTATCTCGTCCCTTTTCCTTATGGCTGACATTAGGAGAGGATCTTGCTAGTTGTTCCTGTGAACTGAGGCCTACTGACAGACTGAATCCAGCTCCGGTTGTCCGCAGAATCCAATCCAGGACTTTGGGTGCTAGCTCTGCAGTTGCTGGAACTTTCAAGATTGGTTTTGTATATTTTGTATCATTTTCTCTATTCTTATTAGTAGCATTAGTAAAATGTCTTTTGATTTTTCCAACTCTCTTCTCTCTGTCCTTCTTTCCCTCCCGATTGCCTGTCTTTAGTGGGAAGGCGGGAGAAGAAGGGGCTGAAGGGGGAAGCAGGGAAAGAGGGTATTAACAATACATCTGCCACGGTTTTATTGGCACCCTGCAATCTAAACCTCGACAGTCCTGTACTTCTAACTTCAGCCAGAAGCGTGTGGGGTGGTAGAGGAAAAGGACAATACAGTGGATCCTTGGAGAATTTAAATTGGTCTAGGAAACCTGTTCCAGTGTTGCACAGCCTTCCCACACCACAGCCTGTCGCTATCTCATGATTTTTTTGCCTCTGGAAAGCTCTAACAACATAATTGTTGTAACTCCTGTCCAATAGGATATTTTTGGATCCTCTCTCAGCTTTCTCTTCCCCAAAATAAACAAACCCAGCTATCAAGCTTGTTATAGGTCATGTAACCCAGGACCCCGACCATCTTGAAAACTCCCCAGTGGACTTCCTCTAGTTTTTCAACATCCTTCTTTAGCTGAGGAGGACAAAACCATACATAATAGTTGCCCATCCAGTTGTTCATTGGATTAGTCATTGGCTTAATTTTTTGAGGCCTTGCATGAAATTTTAAAAAAGTTTTAAAAATAGAGGAATTTAAGATAACTGAAGGGATCTCTGAGTATAACAGATGCCAGAGATCTGTCTAAATATTATGTCCAGAAGTAAATCAATCAGTTAGAGACAAATGACATGCTAGATGCTGGTGACAGAAAATGTTTTTCCTTCATTGATTTCTGGCAGCGAAAAAAAAGAAAAAATATAAACCCCCAACCAATCAACAGAAACAACAATATCCCCACAATTGCCTTTAACTAAACAGCAACAACAACAAAAACAAACCAACCAATCAAAACCAAACAACAAAAGCAACCAGCTAAAAAAACCAAAACAAACAAACAAACCAAAACAAAACAAGAAAACGAAAATGAATAAAATACACCAAAACCATAGTAGGTTTATCAGTTGCTCAGGATTCCATTAGCAGTTCTGCAAGAACATTTGGGAGGAGAAAGGAACCATAAAATAAGAATCATGAATGTACTAAATCACCTAGAAATATATACTATAACTGTTTTGTGAGCAATAAAAGCATGTTAAAATTTTAATGCATTTCTCAGTCCAGTCTAGTATTTTACAAAATGGCTTTGATTGGCCAAAGTGATTTCTGAGGAGGTAGGTTGCATTCTGTGAATAGCTCTGCTCATTCAAAATTGCTGTTTAGATATTCTGAACTGTCACATCATATCTTAGCATGAAAGTACACTTTTGCCCTTTCTTATAAATCTTGAATTGCATTATAACACATCTCAGTATTATCCAGTATCAGCTTTTTCTTCCTTCTTCTTCTTCTTTTCATTTTATTTATTTATTTATATTCTGATAATAACATCCTTGAGGGCATTGCATAGGCAAGACATGTATCTTGGCCTCCTTCTTTCCCCAGGAGTACAATTGCCTTGCGGTAATTATAAGATGTCGTATGTTATTATGAAGGTGCCTTATTGCTCAAACACATCAGGGATATCTGATAATGTAATTACTTCACCTTGTAAAACTATTATAAATCATGCATGGGAAACATTTTCCCATAGCAAAGCTGTCTGAAGAATTATTGCATTGCACGGAATCGGAATATCATGGTATGGCTAGCATTGTATTCCCTAAGCCCACGGTAGGCAATGGGAGTATTAAAATAAAATATTTAACACGAGTGATTAAACAAAACACATTTAGAAAGCATGGATTCTTTCTAAAAGTCTAAGGGAGCAGATCACCATCTAAGCATATTCTACATTTTTATCTTCTGAGACATGAATAGCAGCTAGAGATTTGCTGCTTCCTTTTTTTTTTTTTTCCTTGATATTTCCTTCTTCTTCCTCCTCCTCCCCAGCTTTCCTGAGTGCAGTATAATTGTTATAAAAGCAAATCAATAAGCACTTGAAACATTGGCCATTGTTCAAAGAATTGTGCTTCTATTGGCCATCACTTTAATAACATCTAATGATTATTTCCCCCTCTTTCAACTGCTGAGGTTTCCTGGCACTTTATTGATTAGAGTTTGTGACAGAGTTCTGATTATAATTAAAAATCATCAATGGGTAAACAGAAAGCAGTTCTACTTAGCAATAAAAGAAACAGATAATCACTAGGTTAGGTGATGCGACCACAAAATATCTGTACCAGGTAAAGAATAATTGAAAGTCACTTGAGGAGTCACAATTCAGTAGGACTTTACTGAATCTTAGATAAAGGCTTTTGTGTACTAAGTAAATAGGTAGTGTTATTGCTCTCAATCAAACTTTTTCACACTCAGGGTTCCCGATTAACACAGTGGACCGATTTTTTTTTATATTCTTGGCCTGTAGGTGGCAACATACCACTCCAGGATTCACTCAAAAAAAAAAAAGCGAGGTTAGATCTGATAATGTGACAGGCAAGTGTACAGAATAAGAAAAAGAGGGAGAGAACCTCGTTTGGTGGTTCCTGGCAGTGCATATGATTCTGGAGGCAAGATCATGAGATCAGTCTAGCACTCACCTGTTAGCTGTATCCAGTTGTGAATGTTATAGAAACAGGAGGTTTGACTGCTATGAAACATTCCTATGGAGCTTGGTTCAAGTAAGGTAGAAGCAAGTAGAGAAATTGCAAGGCTATTATTAGGTAGAGAGGAGAAGAGCAAGCACTGGTCCAACTACTTGAATTTGTTATGTGAACATCTTCAAACGGCTCTGACCAAATTCAGTTACAAATTTTGCTGATAAATTGGTATTTACACCACTAAGTGAATGGGGGCAATCTAGTTTAATCAAAAGGACTGCAGATAAAGAGTCTAGAGATTTGAACTCTTTTTTTCTCATATATGCTCCTTTATGATCTAAGAACTTCTTTCTCTACTTGTTAACTTTGTTGATAGGAATCATCCCTCTTTAAGAAAACAAATCTTGGGTACCACAATATGTACTAGATCTTTTATACCAAACAGTTATTTTTCTTCCATATGTTTCAAAGGCTGCATTTGAAGAACTGCAACCTTTGAATACTATCCAACCTTTCATCCAGAACTCCACACAAACTGATTTACAAGATACACTGGGAATTGTTAAATGACTTCAGCTTTGTCCTAATATACTGAAAAGCTCATCTATATTTCTTCTCATTGTTAAACTTGCATCAAGCTCAATTGTTAAACAAATATAAGGGAAGACTGAGGTTTTAATTTTATGGCCTGTCTACAGTACTTCAAATCCTCTCCAGTTTGAAGAACAATTTAGGTAAGTTTGTGGAACCAAACTAGGGGAATTCCATTATTTCTCACAATACATACAACAGCTCTGGGAAATTACATTCAGTGCACCCACCTGAATCATCCTTTAAACCAGTCACCTTGATATAGCTCAGCTTTGTGCTTCAGCTTAAAAATTGCACGTGATTTCTTTAAAGATGGGAAGGTTGGCTTTTGTTGTGATGGAGTTAAATATATGCAACCCGCTATCAGTCTTTGTACAGCCTTTGTGAGCTTACATGAATTATTTACTGAGCCATTTTCAGTCACATAAAAAGAAAGCAGTAGCCTACTTAATTTTAAGTTACTTCATCTTTTTTGTTTACCATGCGTTCACTGGAATAAATGGTCTGGTGTTCCTTCGGTTTTCAACATGCTTTTTCCCTTCCACTCTTGGTGTGTCCATCTCACTTGGAATGCAGCAGTCATAACTCAGGACCTATCCTGTGCCATCAGCCCAGAAGCAGAGCCTCCCTTACCTAGTAGAAGTCCCTACATGTTGGAACTATAAAAAGTCACTGACCATTATTATCCTCATCATCATCTTCTCAAAAAAATGAATGAAATGTGTCCATGTAATGCAGAACTACATAGTAGCATACTTAACCCTTTTCATAGTTGTTTTTTTTTTGTGTTTTTTTTTGTTTGTTTGTTTGCTTGTTTGTTTTTTTATATATATAGAAGTGCAATCATTGTCTGTTTTCTCAGGTTCTGCAGTTCTGCATAATCAGCTGATGACCTCTTTTCTTTTTTAGACTGCTTAACACACAATTAGGTACAAAAAAGCACTGCATTTCTTTGCCATTGCAGCATTTTGGAAGTGCTTCATTAAGGAGTTTCTAGTGCTGGTAACTGGCATATGTGTGCATATGAGCTTGAAATGAGTCTCCATGGGCGTTCTCTTTGTCAAGACAAGGGATAGAAAGAGTACTGTGCAAGTGGTTCTACTCAAATGGTTGCTGCACTCTGCTGGTTAGCCTTGACATGCCACAGAAACCTTGCATTTCTTTCGAGGTCAAGGCAGTAAGGATATACCAATGGGAACAGAGTAAGCAGCACTGGTGCTTCCCCATATATGTAAGTAGGAATCACTTAATTTTCTGTAGAGTGAAAATTTACTATGAGGGACTGGGTCTGAATCCATGAATTCAGGTGGCAAGGCAGGTAGTCCATGTGTCATGGCAGTAGAAAGAATGTCCAGATAAGTAATTCTCTAGTCAGAGCACTGCACCTGCATCTATCCAAATGAAGTCAACAAGTTTACAAACAGGTGAATAGCAGGAGAGCCACATTCAGGGATTCACTCTTTGGGGTAACTGATTGGAGTCAGTAGTGCAGTCGCATAGGAGAAGATTTTTTCCCTGTTTATATAACTAGATATGGAATCTGTATAAGAGGGAAAGAAGGGAGAAAAACCCTAACATCCAATCTCTCACCTAATTTCTCAAAATAAATATTCTGTGAATCTGACTAGCTTAAAATCTCCCACATTAGACACGTCCACATTTCTTTAGGTAATATTTGGATGTTTGGAAATTTGTCCTCTCAGTTGATTCAGTGTTCCACCTCTTCAATTCTGTTACAGATCAAACAAGTAGATATCCATTAAATACACTTCATTGTCTTTCATTTTTTTGTTTTGGCAAAGCTAATGTTGGGTTTTATTGATACACATTACTATCAATTAATATTTGCTGTGTCTAGAGCCTCCTGCTGAGTTACACTTTTTGGCTGATATGTATGCTGTGGAGCTGCTTGACTCCAATTAGAATGCACGTTGAGGTAACAAAATGTGAATATAAGAAGTCAGAAAATGGCTGTTCCTCAACAGACTTTAAAATGTTGAGTAGATGTGAGACTGTACCATTGTTCAATCATTTGCCAGTATTATGTAGTCTTACACAGTGATACAAAAGATGTGTGGCCCACTGTCTATACTGCTGGCTCATCTGGAGAAGACTTTTTTGCCTCTATCTGTTCTTTCTGTGCTCTCACAAGTCAGAATAGTGCGTTGGCTCTTTTTGGCTAGGAACAGTGCTAATCATATTCCAGACCAGATGGGAGCACATTTTTCATGTTGGTTTTACTAACATGTTGGTTTTACTCTAAGATGCAGAGTGATTTTTATCAGATAGAGCACTAAAGTTACAACTGTAAAGTCACAGAAGACAAGAAAAATACTGCTGAATGAAAATGCCATGTATAGCCTTTTTGACAGCCAGACACCACAAGACATGCTTGCAATGTATCTTTCTGTCCTTACAGAGTTTTTACTTGAGGATAAAGAAAGAAGAATTAGATATTAGATGCTGTCTTTGATGTAAAGTGGTTTTATTTACCCTTTCATCAACATGTCACATTTTCTTTGTATATTTGTGCTCACTGACAATGCAGAATGCCTCTGAAGGACAGTACTTGCTGTTTTATTAATAGAGTCACAGAATCACAGAATAATTTAATGGTTTGGGTTGGCATATTTTTTAACATCATCCAGTTCAACCCCCTTGGAATGAGCTAGGACATCTTCAACACTGGTTCTCACATGTTGTGGCTAGGCTTAAGTCACATTTCTTACACTTTTGTTGTTATAATCAACAGCATGCTCCTTCATAAATAACAGGTCTCATCACTCTGAAGGAATGAGATTGGCACCATTACTTGCATTATTCAGCAAGGAAGTGCCTATAAAGTATCAATATTCTACATTAAGAAGTGAAATAGAAACAGCAAGTCAGGTAAAAAAAGAGTGGAACAGTATACAGGAAAAGGAGTAGAGATATAGTCTATAAGTCTCATGTTGAACAAAAGTGTATGTCCTGTCTATCCTGAAGTCATCAAGACTCCACATGAATTTGTCTACACAAAACTCTGTGCAGTGTCAAGGACAAGAGACAAGAGAGACAAGAACATCCTGAAGTCACAGCTTAATAATAAATGTTGTAGTGCACCTTCTTCAGAGACTGTTTTTCTGCCTTCTTTTCTGTCTGGTGGAAGGGATTGAAGACCTACAACATAATTGCATGTCACTACAAATACCTAGTCTTATTAGGAGACTTGAAAGTCTGGGATGTTTTTTTCTCACTAGCCCTGACATATCTAAATCTTGGTGCAAATTGGGTGAAGAATGTAAAATAAATATTAATCAATGGCCCGTGGCCCTCAAATGTGCTTATCTCACTGGAGCACACTTGATGAGCCAGGGACTCCTATGGTAATAGAGGCCAACAGGAAAATGCCACTAAAATAATTCAAAGGAATTAAGGGGTGTTCCTCTAAGAAGGTGACGTGGTCAACACCTCAGCTGCAGTGCCTCTACACCAACGCATGGAGCATGGGCAACAAACAGGAGAAGTTAGTATCCACCATACTGCTAGAAGGGTACAACATAGTGGCCTTTGCTGAAACTTGATGGGACAGATCCCATGACTGGAGTGTGACAATCGATGGTTACAGGCTGTTCAGAAGGGACAGACAAGGAAGAAAGGGTGGAGGGGTTGCCCTCTACAACAAGTGTGAAGAGTTCTCTCTGGAGAACATCCACGAGCAGGTTGAAAGCTTATAGGTAAGAATCAGTGACCAAGGCAACAAAGAAAACCTTGCAGTTGATGTGTACAGGCTGCCCCATCAGGGGGAAACTATTCATGAAGCCTTCATACTCTAGCTACAGGAGACATCATGGTTGCAGGCTCTTGTCCTGCTGGGGGACTCCAACCACTCTGATGTCTGCTGGAAAAGTAACAAGGAGAGCTATAGGCAATCCTGGAGTGTGGCAGAATGCAACCCCCCCCCCCCCTACCCCTCTCTGCTCCCACTCTCCCTCTCCCTCCTTCAGTATGGAGGAGTGGGCACATCTCCCTCTCTCCTGGCTGCTTGGGGCTAACAGCTTCTTTTGTCTGGCCCCAGAGCACCCTGACCAGGGTCATTAGCAACGGTAGGGAGTGCTGAAGCTGCTAGGTGCCCACGCCCAGGGTGGGGGATGTTTTTGGGAGGCTTCCGGGGGCAGAAGAATGCCTACAGTTAGGTCAGGTCAGATAACAAAAAACCAGGATTCTCGTCGAAACTCCGTCCATTGTTGCGGAGTCTCTCGGAGCATGAGCTTAGCCGCTGCCGCCGAGAGCACCCCCACCCTGGGATGGACACTACGCTTGCCTCGCCGCCACGGCTGTGAGTAAAACTTCTTGCAGAATTGCAAGTATATTTATATGCACGTATAACTTTCCGTGCTCCATATGAGCACGTGTAAAATTAATCCTCGCAGAATCGCAGGTGTATTTTCCTTCCGTGCACATTTGCACGCGTACTTTAAATTATTTCCTCGCACAATCGCGAGTGTATTTTCCTCCCTTCCTTCCATGTAAGCACGTGTAATATTCCGTGCACATTTGCACGTGTAAGTAAATTAACCCTCGCAGGATTGCAAGTGTATTATAAATTTACCCTCACGGAATCGCGAGTGTACACTTTCTGTACTCACTACGAGTACGTGTATCTCTTTAAAAATAATCCGGCACCGTGTTTAGGCAAGTGTGTACTTCTCCGGGACTCAGGGCCGGCTCCGGCATTGTTTTGAGTGAAGCCACGTGCATGCACTCTGTGGATCGTCTGTTGTATTGGTTGCTGCCCCTAAATAATTTTCCTCAACTGATATCCGAACTGTATTTAAGTCACTTTGGAGTGCTAAAACCCTGTTTCTCACCAGTTTAATAAAAGTTGTTTTGGACCCTGTTGTCCCTTAAATTAACCTTGGGGTGCTCCCGTGACATGGAGACTCCTGGAGTTCATTGAGGATAGCTTCCTAAGCCAGCTAATAGACAGTCCTACCAGGGGGGATGCAATACTGGACCTGATGGTCACCAGTGCAAGTTAGATAATTGGTGAGGTCAAGATTTGAGTCAGCCTGGGCTGCAGTGATCATATGCTTATGGAGTTTGCGGTCCTGAGGGATTTGAGACAGGCAAAAAGTAAAGTCAGGACCCTGAATTTTAGGAAAGCCAGCTTCCAGTTCTTCAAGGAGTTAGTCAACAGGACCCCCTGGGAAACTGCCCTCAGGGACAGGGAGAAGAGCAGATCTGGCAGAACTTTAGGGACACTTTCCATTGAGGACAAGAGCTCTCAATCCCCAGGTGTAAGAAGTCATGCAAAAAGGGCAAGAGGCCTGCATGGCTGAGTTGAGACCTGCTGGTCAAACTAAAGAATAATAAGGAAATGCACAGGCAGTGGAAACAGGGACAGGTATCCTGGGAAGAGTACAGGGACACTACCCAGTTGTGCAGAGATGAGGTCAGGATGGCCAAGATGCAGCTGGAGATGAACTTGGCAAGGGACAAAAAGAATAACAAGGAGAGCTTCTAGAGGTATGTCAACTAGAAAAGGAAGGTCAGAGAAAGTGTACCCATACAATGAGCAAGACTGGTAAACTGGTAACAACAGTTAAGGAGAAAGCTAAGGCACTCAACAACTTCTTTGCCTCAGTCTTCACAGACAAGATCTCTTCCAACACTTCTTGAGTGGATTAACTGCATGACAGGGACTGTGGGAGCAAAGTCTCTCCCACTCTGAGGTTCTGAGAGGCTGAGAGAGTTGGGGTTTTTCAGCATGGAGAAGAGAAGGCTTTGTAGAGACCCTATTGTGCCTTTCAGTACTTAAAAGTGGCCTATAAGAAAGATGGGGATAGACTTTTATAGCAGGGCCTGTTATGATAGGACAATGGGTAATGGGAGGTTCAGGCTAGACATGAGGAAGAAATGTTTTAGCGTGAGGGTGGTGAGACACTGGCACAGGTTGCCCAGAGAGGTGGTGGATGCCCCATCCCTGGAGACACCCCAGGCCAGGATGGATGGGACTCTGAACAATGTGGTCTGGTTGAAGATGTCTCTTCTCATCGCAGGGGGTTGGACTAGATGACCTTTGAAGGTCCTTTCCAACAGAAACTATTCTATTGTTTTGTGATTCTGTGAAACTCAGGAATCAACCAACTGAAAACTAGAGGAACAACTGCAACTCAAGTGAGATTTGGGAGATCTTATTTTCCAGCAAACATACCCATATCCAGCAGAGCTAAGCATATTTTTGTCATTAAAGCAAGGTAGTTTAGTTTATATGCCCATGTGTGTATGTCACTTGAAATTAAAGGTGGATCAAATTACCCATGAATAATCTGGCTGGTTAGTGAACCACAGGGGCTGGCATTTCCCAAATGCCATGAATGTTTCCTCATTCACTTCACTTTCATTTTATTTAAAATAAACTATTTGACAACTAAAATGACTGGTGTTATTGCAGCTGGAAAAAAATACACTTGGAGTGTAGACTCCTTTCTCTCTCCATGTTTCTCACAACACCTTGTAAAAGGACATGTTTTGATTGATTTAAACTGTTATGACACCTAGTAAGAAAAGTGTATTGGAAACTGAAGAATGTACATCGTTGCTGATCATTTACCCTTTAATATATCAAGCAAACCTGTAGCCTTGGTATTGCACTACGGTCTTATACATTCAAGCCTGATATAATACTACTGAAATCAGTGTAAAACTTTCTATTTCTGAAAGTGTTGTACCAAGCCCTAACAAAAGCATAAAATCTCCCCATTTGTTTAAAATATGCTCAGAAGTAAGTCAAAGTGAGAGGTTTTCCTAAACCCTTTACAAAAGCCCTTTTGGGCAGCACAGATGAAGTCAAAACTGCACAGCTACTTCCCTTTGTGGTCTCTAGTAATAATATATTTTTGAATAATCCATAATTAAATGAGAATAGCATAACATTAATTATTTCACTAGATTGTTAATCAGCAGGGTATTCTATGCCCCCCTCTTCCTAGTAGCTAACCTGTCAGGGTCTAATAATTGTTGCCATGAATGGGGTTGGGTTAAGGTCCCTGAGGAATGCCAATTCTCTTGTTCCATTAGTGAGAGCACATATAGATCATTTTCAGTACTAATCTAGGGCTAAAATCAATTATGTCTCTTGTATTTAAAAATTAAATTGACTCACCATGGGAGTAGGATAAAGGGAAAAATACATTCCTCCTATTATGTGTAATTACAATTGTAAAACATTTTCCTTCAAAATGTAATTGCTGCCTATAGAGACTAGAAGCTGGAGAGCTTAAACTGTTTAGCTGACACATCCAGTTGTCTTTCAAGTTTTTTCGTTTGGATTATTTAATGAGCTGAAACAGTCTTAAAGACTTTTTGACTTTTAAAGTCTTTTGGAAACAGCTCATGGTTTAAGAAAAACAAATGGAAGACTGGACAATTAATTAATTCTGTCATCTTCTTAAAAACACATGATAAAACAAATTTAATCTTATAGCTACTTCACTATTTTAGAAAGAAAAACGAACAACCAACCATAATTGTAAAGTTTCAATTTTTCTAAAAACTGTACATCTTGCTGTCTGTGTCTGGCTTTTCTTTTCATTACTGGGTTCTTATGAGACCTTCAAGAGTAGGTAATCAATGTTATGCAATATATATGACCTGCCATTCAGGGACAAGGCTTTGAAGGTCACCAGAGAGTGTAATATTCATCCTTTCCTCTGCTGGGCAAGGATACACTGAAGATCATATTGTTCTACAGGATGGTCATGTAAAATATCTCTTAGATATGCAACAGCTTTCATGCCTTGAAAATCTGGGATCAGATGGCAATCCTACAACAGTCTTTATTCGACTTTTTAGTTCTCTGCAATTTTTCATGTTGGTCATTAGTCCCAGGTTTCTGAATCAGCTGATTATATGTGCTAAAGAATAAGTTTCACATAGCATAAGAAATTCCTGATAAGGAACTCAGGCTTCCTCATTTATTGATATACATAGATCTCTGAAGGAATCCTGAGTAGTAACAGTGCAAAAATAACCTATATCACCTGTCACACTAATCACATACTAAGAAGTTGCTAATAAAAGATTTGCAAATGATGGGTGTCTTCCATAAATTAGTTGAAAAATAGAAATATGTTTTTCAGAAGAGCTCTGTCCCTGTGTTCATTGATCATTTTCAAGCTCTTTTTTTTTCTGCCTGCTTTAGAATACGTTGAAGAAGCAGTTTAACTGTTTACAGGAACATACACAATAAATGTCTCTGTTTTGATTTTTTTTTTCTTATTGTATAATTCACCAAGTCTAGTTATATGCATGTTATCGATATAAATGGTTGTCTGTATAGTTACAAGTACCTTCCAGCATGATGGTTTCTGGACAGCTTATTATTCATGCAGTTTACTTGCCATGTTTAGAAGCAACCTCTGACCTTTGGATTCTATAATGATTGATAAGTCATTTATTAAGACATCTAAGAATCCATTATTCATCCTTTATAAATTATTTATAAATGTACTTCTAATTTGATGCATGACTGCTGTATTTAGAGTACATAAATAAGTCAAGAAAGGCTGACTTGTGCAGTGTTCTAGCATTGATAAGAATTGTATCAATAACTAAGTACAAATCCAATGGGAATTTTAGATTAAATGAATATTTAGTATTGAAATAATGACAAATTCCACCTCAGTCTTTGTGAGCCAGTCAGACAACTTATTTCAATTTATTTATTTATTTATTTATTATAATTATAGAAGTCTATCATTTCTGTCAGAATGAAGCTCTAACCTTGGATTCATGTTACATTAATTCTGTGTTTTCCAGGCAGTGGCAAATGTTGTTTCTTCACAAATTTTCTACATAGACATTACAATGTATTTACATTTTGCATAGCTGTATGAAAATCACAAATATGCTGAAAATCCATGGGTGGATTGACTTCAGCCTGTTTTTGTGGCTCATGAAAGGTTAACGGATGTGAGATGGAAATGACTGTGTCACTGGGAAGCCGACAAACTTCTTGGTGTTCATCTGATTTCTGTTTCATCTTGTTTTGTATTATCTTATCCTGACTCATCATGTAGCACCTGAGTCAGAGAGCTATGCATTTATCCAAGTTGTTTTCTCACCATATGAGACAAAAAACCTTTCAGTAATTCTTTTATTAATTTTTGTTTCATAAAAATATACTAATTTCTATGCAACTTGTCAGAGCAGAGGAAATCTAAGATCCAATAAACATTCTTTCCACCCAGAATAAAAGGAGATAAGGTGGATACCGATCTTTCAGAGGTCGTTATATAAACTGGTACCCAAAGAAAAAGGTTATAAAGTACCAACCAGAACTCTTACATAATGTGCATTAGACCATGAGACATCCCGATCATAAAGATCAGAACATTAAACTGCTTTGCATATTGTGTGACAAGCTCACAGAGGGATTACTGTGAAATCAGTTTCTTAAATTCTGATTGAACTGGAGCTACCTAAAAAACTGGAGAGAACTGGATATAATTGCAAGAATAATTGCTGACAAGTATAATAATTAACACTATAAAGAATGATAGTAACACATATTATCTAAAAAACAGCAAATGAAAACAAATTGACATGATGGTCTGACATATGTAGATTCCAAGCTTGTGTGATTATCTTTGCATTTGTGTATTTTTAAGTGACTGAGTTAGATAGTATCCGTCAATGTGTGGGGTTTTTTCAAGGTATATACAGAAATATACTTTTTCTCTTGGACAAAAACTAAGAATAAGCATCTCTTAATTCCTTTCTTCTCTGCCACACCAACACTTGTGAGTGAGAATCAGCACTGGGACTTTTACTAGCTCTGCCATAATTTTAGAAAATTGTGATTGGTAATTTGAATAGTTTGTCCTTCATTACATAGTCCAAACTAAACAGAAGTATTGGGCTTACAGAACATGATGTGGGGTAAGACACAAGGGCAGCAAAAATCCATGTTACTGAAAAAAAAATAAAAAATAAAAGTGTGATGTTTAAATCACAGAATGACTACACAGAACTAGGGGAAAAAGCGTTGTGATGCAACATTATTTTGTACAGGCCAGAGGCTCAGCTTCTTGAATTAGAAGAGTGTTGGTGACTTGAAGATCTGCCTTAGTAAAAAAGTTATTTCTGACTATAAAAGTTTGCTTAATGTGATTCTGTTCAGTCATCCAAAAAGATTTTTTTGTTTATAAAACTGTCCATTAAGAATTGTTTCCAGGGCTGAAGTTCAGATATTACTGTAAACAAGTATTATTCTGAATTTTAATAATTGGAAAGTGACAGTTGTGTTTAAAATCCAAGCAGAAATGAAAAAGCATCATTATTGCTTTAAAATCTACATTTTACACCAGAAGGTGAATGTTAGAAAGCACAATAAAGCTGCGTTTTGTGCTGCGTTCCTTCCCTGACTGTGCCCATTAACGAGATATAACTTGTGAAAAATCAGGAGGGGCAGTGAAGAAGCCAATTATAGAAAGACAGAGAAAAGTGAGATACCCTCTCCCCCTTCCCCAAGAGGTGACCAGTCTATTTCATGTCTGATCTACCTGGGCTGGTGAGACAGTGGGGAATTTCATAGTGCCTCTGCATTGTCTGCAGATAACTATCACTCTCCATTACTGTCAATATGCAGGTGCCAAAACAGATATTGTGCAAATAGAAGCTTTAGAAATTCAGGCAGACAGACAGGGAGAATATGACACTATTTGTCAGCAGTAAGCTGTTTTAAAACTCATAAAGTTTAAACAATTATTTTAAATTCCTTCTTGGCATAACTGATGCATAGAATAATGAAAGGGAAAGAGTGAGTGCACCTGGGTGTCTTTCCTGGATTATTTTCTTTTGCTCAACCTCATCATAGAAATGAGAAGCATCATGTCCTGATGACATCTGACTCCCTCGCTATCTTTAAATGCTTCCCCAGATAATACATTATTGTGTTTGTAGTATCTTCCCTGTGGTTCCCACAGCGGCCTCAAAAACACTGTGGTCTGTTGACAAAACAAATGAACCTGAGTCATTGTGATGAAGGACACTCTTCCCCAGAGTTTTCTTGAAGAAAGGGCCACTGCAGTATCCACTAACATGCTGTTTAAAGCAAAGGCAGAATGAAGATAAGAAAACTGGGTGATCTGATTGGCTGCACACAGGGACTCAAAATCCTTTTTGACTGCAAAATATCTGATTGACCTTGAACCTGAAAAACTTGTCAGGGGATCTGTTGTTTCAGTTGCTCTCTGTCAGCTTCTCAGCTAGCAACACATTGTTTCCCCCTTTCAGATTTCATCTTCAAAAAAGGAGACTATGGTAGCCATGAACCAGGCCGAGAAGGACTGCATCTTTGGATAGGGAGTCAGTGTGCTTACAAGATTTTTTTTATTTTTTTTATTTTTTTTTTATGCTAAATGTAGTGATACCTACTGAAACAAAAAATTTGAAGGATTTGAAGAGTAAGTTAAAAAATCCCAAAAGAAAAGTTGTGGCAAAAGGTGGTCAGGTCTAATGTGAATGCATTTAAGTGAATAAACAGCTAATATAAAGATATTAGGGAACAATGCACAAAGGTAGATATAGATTCACTCGGTCAACTTTGGGGCAGATTCTGAAGTGCTATTTACAATATACAATTCTTTACTGTGAAAATGATCTCAAATTTTTATGACATTATTTATGAATTAAATTACTTACTGGTGGCACCATATGGCTATTGCGTACTTGCGTTGGTAGTTTCATCTCCTTTCATAGCTCACAAGATTCCATTGCTTTGTTCTCTTAATTGGCACAAGTTTCTTCAAATCCCATTTTAACTTAGTACTGAAATTATCTCTTGCCCTACCTGGCAGGAACATCAAGAACAGATTGTTCCCTCTTCCTCAGCAACAGTCTGCTACGAATGTGTATGCTACTATCGACAGCACCCCTAGGCTATCTTCTCTACACTGAACAACCTGAATTAACTCAATCTTTCTGTTTAGGTCATTTTGATAGATCTCTTCTGATGTCACTTCTTATTTATCTTTTCTGAATTCCCTATATCCAGACCATATCTTTCTTGAAGCAATACATTCAAAACTGCTCCCAGCACAAGATTGCTGTTGTGTTCTGAGTCTTAAGATAACAGAAGAGATCGTATAAGTAAACACGGTTAATAAAGTTTATTTTTAATCATTACAAATAACACTCAAGTCATATAGAATTGACTAATGTATCTCAGAGAAAATTTCTCTTGTCATGCCCAAAGACATAGGAAGCTACACAATGTTGACTAGCTCTTTTAAAGGTATAACTTAGTTTAAGTCTACTAGCTTGAAATAAAAATAGCATCCTTTCACTAGACAATTCCTTCAGATTTATTTCATGTTTTTAAGAAGTCACAATCTCGCAATAACATACTCAATTGTCGCCATTGGCATCAAGGAGAATGTAGTGGACTTATGTAGCGATCTATCTGAAGATAGGCAAGATGAGATTTACTTTCAGTCACTGCTTTTGTGTTTTTCTAGTGGCGTTGTAGAGTAGGAGAAAATATCTTGGCACAATCTCTTTCTATTACCATGCACTGTAAAAAATCTTCCTACCTAATACCAGTCATCTAATTTTCTCTGCCTGTTTATCCCAGGTGTTTTGGAAGCCAAGACACTCTAAAAGATGAGGTTCAGGGTTAAGTTACTCTATCTTAACTATTATTGCCCATCAGCAGAGCCACAATCCATGTTCATCTTACTCTTGATGATCTAAAAGGTCTTTTGCAACCTAAATAAATCTATAATTCTAAGGTTGTTTGACAATTTTTCGATCTTTTGCAAATCTATAGAAAGAAGGGAAAAAATGCATCATTCCTATCCTGCCCCGTTCTATCCTTACAAAGTATGGGACTAGAAAGCAGTTGTGTTTGGAGAATATTATTTCTCAAAGAAATTTTTATGGTGAATTTTAATTTAACATAACATTAACTTATTTATGGACTATCATGACTGCTATTTCAGCACTGTATATGCCATAAGAAGAAAGCAACCTAAGCCTTGTATTTCTAAAAAATCCCCTTAAAACGGGACCAGCAGTAAACCAGTGGAGTAGACACTAGTGCTGGCCATTGAGTAGAGTATTGCAATTACAGTTACATGTAACTTAAAGGAGTCAAACCTTCTCCTATAAGCTTGTAATCTTTTGAAGTTGTAGCTGCAACAAAAAGGCAAGGTCTGCTGAGATTTCTGTGTGCAAATTACAGCAGAGGTGGAGAAGTTATACAAAGGGATCTAAAGACTTCAGAAATATGAGCAGGAAACAGTGAAATGAGATTTAGTCTGTAACAGTGGAAAAAAAAAAATCCTTCTTCTAACGCCTCTTGAGAGGCATGCACCAGGGCATAATCTGAAACAGGCATTCAGTAAATGGAAGATGTGATATTTGCGTTGTAATAACAGTGAAGGAAACTGGTGGGGTGACAATGAACCATTTCTCTGGTAGTAAAAAACAGGCAAAGGGAGTAACAGAGAGTGTGAATGTGCTCTTGGGGAGTCCTATAAGGAAATGCGACATCATGGCCCAGGGAGGAGGCACAACTCTCATGTCACTCACCCACACTCCAATGGAAATGATCCAAAGATATTACAATTAAAAAGAACTAAGAGAAATGATTGTTTGTAAGAAAATGTTTGAAAATAAGAAAGTAATGGGGAAAGAAGTGTCTGATGAGACAATCAAGAAGCAAGAGGGCAAATAATAATTGCTTGCACTGTGAGGAAAGCTACTGATACTTTGAAGGAAGGAGAATTATTAAGGATGGTCTAGGGGGGTTAGGCAGGAGTAAAAGAAGAAACTAAGCAGAGAAAAAAATTAGGCTGAATTAAGCAATTAACAGCTCTTAATAGAGAAGTCTCTTCTAGATGCAGAAATGTTCTCCTAAGAGACATGGCTGTAAGCTCTTTAGTGCAAGCACCATGACTGCTTATATGTTTGCATTACACCTAGCACAGTAGGGATCCCAATCCTTATTTGATCCTGTGGGTTCTACTGCAATATAAAATAACAAACAGCAATAACTGTGTGCTGTGGTACAGCCATAGGGGATAGGCTCTGAAGCTGAATTCTCCTCTTAGTTACACTCTGCTGAGGTCAATGGGATTATTTGTCTAGAGAGTGGTGGTGTTGACACGACAATTGGCCTGGTTCATCTGCAAAAATAGCGTTTGTGTGGTTTCTGATCCCAAATCTACCTATTTGTTATTTGTTGTAGAGCCAGGCAAGCTCAACATTTTTGAGCTACATGAAAGGGACTGTTTCTTGCCCCAAGAAACCATGTGGTAGGGCAGACTGGCAGATGTGCAGAGCCAGGGACTGTAATGCCAGCAGGTGTTTCTGTAGAACAACAAATTTTGCTAGATATTGCAAAGTAGAAACCTGTTCCTTCAGGACAGTGTTCACTGCGTAAGAGTGCAGCCTCTCCTCCCACACAATTTGGATTTCAAAAAACTTCCTGTTCTGTGTCTGATTCTTTCTCCAACTGACAGCAGTGAATTTTGAGATCAGATACTGAGATTAAAAAAAGAGATCGTGCCAATCCTGCAGAAGTAAGGGTATTGGAGAATAAGCAGACAAGAGACCCTGGCAGTGTTGTAGCTTGGGAGCAGTGTGTTCGGGACATTTCCGTAAGTTACGTGGAGAAGATAGACTTCATTGACAATAACATGATACTTTCCTGTCTAAAAGGCTGGAAAGTTGCCATTTCTCTTAGTGGACTGCATTATTATTATTACTTTTACTACTACTACTATTTTAATGGCTGAAAGCTAAGAACTCAGGCTTGTCAGAAAATTGAGCAATTGATGAGAAAGTAAATGACAACGGCAGTCCAAGTCCTGTCTTGCTTTGCTGATACTGGGTTGTACTTTAGCAAAATGACTGAAATAAGTGGTGCATTTTCAGTCAGCTTTACCCCTGACTCTTGTGCCTCTGAGAAAGACCCAACAGTAAGTTTGGCAGATAAAGTGGAAAGCAAGACAGGAATTTCCATTATGAAATGCAAAAAGTCAATTTGAATGTCAACAGCAAAGGCAGGAGATGCAAGCTTTAAAGAGCTGCAGTTTGAGAAAATGAGGGCATCACACTGTGCATCCCTCAGTAACTGCTCATGTTTCAAGCTGTAGAAGAATGCCACATTTAGACGCTTTTTCACTGCACATTGATTTTTGTTATTTTAGACAACAGGACTCCACAAGCTTCTGGTGGATGTTACATAGGTCAGATGCAAATGTTGCCCAAAAACATGAAGTTTGTGAACATCCAGACTTAATTGCAGAAGTTTTCTCATTTGGATAGAACAAAAATGCACTTTGCTGCTATTTGGGGAGAAAGACCAGCTGCAGTACAGTATTATATATCACCTTTCTCTTCTAAAACTTGTTTTAATGGAAAAATTGCTGTACAAAAAAGAAAGAAGAATTGTTAACTCACTTTTTGAGTCTGTAAAATCAGTGAATGGAGACATGAAATAAATTGCCTAGATTATAGGAGCCATGAGATGCTGCTGTCACTAGGCTTCACTGTTTTTAGTAAATTACCAGAAAGAAAAGAAAGAAATAATGAACAAGAAATGTGACTAAGGTTGATCACTATAGCCTACAACATTCTATGCATCTCATTTAGCTCAATTAATGTTGTGATAGTGGACAGGTGCAACACACTTAGCGACCTGCTTTGGGAGTGGGCAAGTGCATACAGATCATTGATTGAACACAGTAGTATCACCATTAATATTGAAACCAAGGCTAAAATGTCCATCTTTATTCCTGGCTGGGAGTTAATGCTCTGCTTCCTGGGTTTCCCAACCAGTTGCCACATGACCATAAATAAGCAGGGGTTTTTTGTTTGGTTGGTTTTTTTTGGTCTCTGTTTACCTGTATGTCTCATAGAGACCCATCTCAAGAGGTGTTGTAACTCATTAAGTCTCAAGCTCTAATGTATTTCCTGACACCAGCCCTGTGTTTTGATCATTTCCTCTCAGTTCCTGAGCAAAACTGACACCAGAGGGGGATGATTCATCCCCATTTGAGATGTCTGTTTTAGGATGAGGTGAATCATGCCTGTTTCTTTCCATTTACTATAAAGGGAGACAAGGGTGACTAATTGAGATGTAGATGTCTGTAGTGCAGACATCTAATGTTGTGAGATGAATCCCACTCTTACAGACAGCTCAAGTCTGACAGAAGCAGTGACAGCCACCTGGGTCCAGAAAAGCTTTGGCTCTGGCACAGCACTACATGAAACCATACTGCTTCCAAGGCAATTTCAAGACCAGATAGCCACTTTCTTGTGATGCTCAGAGCCCAAGTTAATTAGCATGGAGGGCACAAGTTGGGCCCATGCAAAACTAGGGTATCTCTGCATGTTTCTCTTTAAGTAGGTAGTTCTGGGGACTTTGGTACAGAGGCAAGGCATAGCAACTTAGGTTTAACATTATCTTTGTGCTCAAGCATAGCATTGACCTTGCTGTGCATGAGTTGGTTCCATGTAGAGCTTCTTGTGGATGTCTTCTTTCCATATTTCTAAAGAAATTGTGTTGCTTCATGCACTTCCACAACAAAATGTCTGTGCTAGTCACACTTCTTGAATCTATAAAGAGCTGATGGAACTGTTTTTGTGCTAACAGCCTAGGTCTGGAGACATCAGTGTTTTTGATGCTTATTTTCTCTGTTGTTTATATTATGCCAGACCTACTACTTGGAGTACCTGCCTGAATAGGCTGAATGGTATATTTTTATTACTACCTCACTGCCTATGAAGAAATTCCATGGGTAATTCATATGGTACACAAGAAAACTTAGAGCAGACCCTTTGAGTCTGGAATAAAATTACTGAGACCGTGCCATGACTAAGCAGTAGTCATATCTGACCTTTTCTTGGAATCCACAGACTTGATAGCTGGACTAATGACTTTCAAAACATGCGGGAAGTGATCATAGCTTTATTTTCCTAATTCTGTCATTAATGGACTAATAATTTTTCCACTTCACTGTGCATCATTTAGTGCTGAAATTGGCCAGTTTGAGCTCTCAGCAATGACAGTGCATCACTGAATTGTCTAAAAGCAAATCATATCTCCATTTCCAGATAACTTCATTTGGTTCCTGAAATTCTTTCTGCCATGACACACTCTCTCAATCAAGATTTTGAGGAAACTGCAAAACCCACATTTAAAAATTTACAAGGAAATGAACCCCAAACCATTACAAGCCAGTTCTAATTAATATGAAATACATATTCCTATCCTCAGCAACAGTAAATCTCAATTATCGACAATCACTCTGTGGAGGTAATTTTCCTCCTTACTTTACAGTAATGTTACTACTCAAACAAATAACCTGCTCAAGATTGAACATTGAGTTTTGAGTAAGTGAAAAAACCAAAATCTCCCCTATGTACTTTGTTCTGAAAAACTTTGATTATTACCTGTACCATGAATGTGGGGAAAAAAAAAAAAAAAAAGTACCAAACCCCAGCATGAATAATGTTTTGCTTTTGCTGAGATTTTTGTATGAATTGCTTATTGAATACCCAAACCTGTTAAGCTTAATTTTCTTTGGTATTTACCTACTAAATGCTTTTGGAGAAGGCTGGTCAGAAAAAAATGCATCTTCCTTCCTTCCTTCCTTCCTTCCTTCCTTCCTTCCTTCCTTCCTTCCTTCCTTCCTTCCTTCTTTCCTTCCTTCCTTCCTTCCTTCCTTCCTTCCTTCCTTCCTCCCCTCCCTCCCTCCCTCCCTCCCTCCCTCCTTCCCTCCTTCCCTCCTTCCGTCCTTCCCTCCTTCCTCCCTTCCTCCCTTCCTCCCTTCCCCCTTATTTGTTAAGTTTGAGAGCAAAACAGAGGGCAAATGTTTTCAATACAAATAACATTTAAATAAAATATTTTATCCCTATAGAAAGGTCTGTCTTAATGAAAAACACCTTTTTTTTTTTTTCACAGAAAGTAGCAATTCAAACAAAAATATACACGAAATAGATCTGTTGTTACACTGAGTTAAGTCTCAGCACAGTGAAGATGAATGATTGCTTTTGTATTATGAGTGGAAGAACTGAAAGACCAACAAGGGAGGCAGAACAGTAATCAATGGAAGTGATGACTAAACCAGTTTTATTTCTAGCAATAAAGGTAGAGGGAAAAACAAATGCACATTTAGGAGATATTAAACAGGCAATAGTGACAAGATTTGGAGTCTGAATATGGAGTACTTCTTTAAGAACACACTGGCTTTTGAATTAAAACATCCATCAGCATGGTGTCTTCAAAAGAAAATGAAGCAAAAGCTGCTTCATATGCATCTTCCCACTAAAAAAATATTATAGAACATTACAGTCTGTGAAACAGATCAACTGCTGACAGACCAGTTATGAAGAGAGTTTCCAATAGCACTGACTATGTTCAAGGAAAGAATTAAAACATATGCTGAACTTCATCCATCCATCACAGAAACAGAACTAAATAACCCTCAGTGTGATAGAAACTTAGTAGCTTCCTAGTTTTAATGTATTTACTCTTGCCATCACAAAGTTGAAAGTGTTATTTATTATTCCTGATTTACAGAAGGGAACTTAAACACATTTAGAGTAGGTTTCTAATTCCCACAGAGTTCTGTTCTTTTTAGGATCCTGGGCTATAGATCTGCACAGTGCAATGAAGCACAGTATAGAGAGATCTGAATTGCTGCCAGCTGAGCTTGCTTGTAAACAGGGCTTATATAGCCTGGGCACAGCATCATCCTAATGCTGTAATGCTGCTTTGAGCCCTGAAATAGAGCTCCTGCATAGTGTAGCACTGGGTTTTTTTTTTACTTTTTAATTTGTTTGTTTTTTCATGGACACACCACCTCAGAGTAATGCTAACTTGGAAATGGTTGTTCTCTGTTAAGCAGTGTAGATTTAAGAATCTTTGATTAGGTTACCTATCAGTTTCCCAGTGTATGGCAATACTGAATCTAGCTTTATGACTTCAACACTATTATCTTATTGGATGGACTACTTGTCTCTAAGGAGCTAGATAGATAGTTCCTTTTGCTTTATCAAGCTTATCTATGTATTTGCTTAGAGATAAGCACATTCTCGGATCTTTCCTATAACTGGGGCTGAGATGTTACTACAGATAGAGATTTCTGGGGAGCTGAAAAAAATGCTTACTCATTTTCTAGACAAACGGCCTTCTCAATGCCACAAAAAAATCTCCTTTCTTTAAAACTTGTGAATAACTCTATCCAGGAATTCTAGAAAACCATTTCAGCTGAGAACAAGACATTAGACAGGGGTCAGAATTCACATGGCAGCCCATTGTAATCAACAACTGACTTGTGCATTAATGAACTAACTTTTCCATTAGGTAACAGCCAATAGACTGCTGTAGTCTTATATTGTCTTTGTGTTCCAATGTCCTAGTTTTCTCCAACTGCTAATTTAAAATGCTTTTCACTGTTGCAAAGAGTGTAGTTAACTGCTAAAGAACAATTTTATTGCCTAAAACTGTAATATATTTGCATTCATTACTATGAGTCTTAAAACCTATTACTGATATAAAAGAGAGGATAACAACATGAAGGGTTTGAAGGGCAGTAGATAATAGTCTGAAAAGGGCTCTGAAATGCCTGAAGTATCAGACATAAAATAGGAATGATAAACAAGTTCATTATTTGTTAGTGACGTTAAGCTGGAGGGAATATTTTTTATATTATTTTTTTCCTCTTTAAAGTTTTATGGAGAATATATTTCAGTCCTAAGCTGGGCATAAATTAAACATGTTTTACACAGCTGTTCAGTTAAGAAATAACAAGAACTAATGAGCTGTATAGTGGTAAAACTGTTATGCCAATGTGAAAGGACTCTATAGGGTAATCTATGAAGTATAAAAGAGACAGAAGTCCTGTTTCTGTAGCCATTTGCTCCTGATCACACATTTGGGTTAAGCTCAGCTCTGCACCACCTTGAGGCACTTATGATCAGCAAAGATGATCCTGTCTTGACTGTTTGGCAACCATAAAGGAAAAATATAACTACAATATGAAGAGATATTGAGATTTCTTAAATAAAATACACTTCCAAATGCTTCATTCTGACAGGTTTTAGATCAGTTATTCAGAGTCTGATTTTTTAGGTCTTGACCAGCTATTATTCCTAAAGGCTTTGTTTAAAGGTAAACCTGCTCAGGTTCTCTGGACATCAAGCTGATGAGGAGATCTAGCTTGCTGAGAAGCTTGTATTTGAAGGCAATATTTCTTTCAGAGCACGTTGTCATATATTGCTGTTTTTCAGATCATGCTTGAACTTGAACATGGTCAAACACAGATTCTTCTTTCTCACTTAGAAATTTTCATCCTCAAATGTTGTTTGATTCACTTATCTTAGCAGTAACAACTCATGAAAGTTTGGAATTTCCACAGGAATTATTTTAAATGTAAGATAAAACACAAAGAGCAGTCTGTAGATACTTGCAGAGCAAAATTTACATCCGTTTTGCTTTCTTTAGTAATTCCAGTGTGAATGGTTGAATTCTACTCATTTTATTCTGTCTAGCAGTTGAGATTGAAACACTATCTATCTAAGCTGTTTCCTTAAGCTATTGAACAGTGTTGCTTCTCAAATGGTTACAGCTTCAAAATCAATAGCTCATCCAATCCTTACATATTCCAAGGTTTTGAAACCATAAACACTCAATAAACCCTAGCCTTTCAGCCCCTCATAGGAAAAAGTTGAAAAAACAAGTTTAACAGAGCCAGTCTTCTTGAAGGATATTATGTAGACATGGTCAGAGGTCTTTAGGTTGACTCATTTTGAGATTAGATGCCAACAGTTTCCCTATTAGAAATCTAAATATAACCAGAGACCCTATCAAGTCATTGCAATCATGTACTCAACTTCTCTTCCCATCCTTGGATATGAAGAATAAACACATGTTTTATTGTGCTTAGTGTGTTTAGTGTGTTTTTTCTATATCTGATTTAACTTAGCATGTTTGATTAACCCCTAAAGTTTCCATGATACCTAATATAATAGGATCGAGTTTGCCTATGATGCATCTACCTCTCTATCATTATCATCATTATCACTATCATCATCACCATTCCTGCTATTATTTTTGTAGTTGTCATTGTTGTTAAAGCATCCTCATCCCAAAACAGAACATTATCAGCATAAAAATCTCAGTAAGAAAAAATGAATAAGTGCTCAGTTAGTACCTGGCCTGAATTTTGGACTGTCTTTCTATCTAATGAAGAGAAATTCACCTGACCTGATAATGAGATTAATCTTTACCTAGCAAGCTGGGAGACAGAGGTCTCCACTGTAGATGTTTCTCCTGGGTAACAGAAATCCCACCCATGAGTTCCAGGTGACAGTCTCTTTCCAAAGAAAACTCTATAAACCTATTTTACACCACTTTGTCCTGTACAACCCATCAAATAAGTTCTTTATGATGTTATCAGGATGCAGAAAACTGTTCTTCTCTGTTTCTGATTTCATAAACCACAGCACATATATTATTAAGCTATCATAGAAAAGCACTGTGATTTTGTAGTTACATGACCAGCAACGAAAAAAGGAAACTATGAAGGACCATTCTCTTCCTTTACAACAGCTAGTTGTACATTGGAGGTGATTGTTAATTGTGGTAAAATAAAAAGACAGATAGGAAAAAGGAGAAAAGGAAGAAGGAGGAAAAAGAACAAGAACAAGAAAAAAGAAGAAACTACTATGTTGAGCTTCCTAGGTAATTATGGTTCAGCTGTGCTAGAGCCTCTGCACCCACCAATCTGCACTATATTTTGGAGCCTGAGGGGCTACTTTGGTTTTATACAAGTATCAAGACTGTTTTCAGAATTCATTTACATGACCAAAGAAAACTAATTAGGTACAGATAAAGTGGAAACAAACTAATTCAAAGTTCCCATAAAGGTTAGTCAAATTTGTGTTACTATAATTTGCACTTGCTAGCACATTTTTATTTTCTTGAGACCTAGGATTGATTTTTATTCTAATTTTTGTGTATTTTGATGAAAATTACATAAGGTGAAAAATGAAGCAGCTGTAAATGATGTGCATATAACACCACAGTTGTGATAGGAACAGAGGTGACCTCACATAAGTCTTTGGCTGAACAGTTTGTGTTAATCAGTCTCACTGTAATAATGATCAGGTTCAAATAACTGTATATCTCCTTTAAAAGGACAAAATATAACATTCAAAGATCCCTAAGAAATCAGGCAGTCTCTCAAGACAAGGCACCAGGGCTAAAACATGTGGGAAGTGGTCATGCTATATAACGTGCTAGGAATGAGGTTAACACAGTCATAGATGGATCACCCAGTCTGCAAACAGTGATTCCTCATAAATCATTATGAAAAACAGACTGACTGTGCCAGTTCATAAATTCAAGGCAAATGTCTATTTCCATAAGGCCTAAGCAGGCAGACAGTATTAGGGATGCAGACATACCACCACCGCATGCAGTTGTTAATGTGTTAGCATTTTAACAAATTGAGCCACTTCACTGGCCTATTTATCAGTTCAAGCTATTTAGAAATGTTGCTACCATATGTTGTCCATTGAAATGAATGCTAAACACTGCATTTATAAATGGTAATTTATGACTCATAAACATCTCTGCTATTAGAGTCATTCTGCCACTGTGAATGGAATTGATAGCAGTTTCTGCTCTTCATGTTTTGTTTTTTAGCTCTCCTAATTTCAGGGATATTGTTGATATTAAAGCTTTAGTGCCTCATAGAGGATGTTATTTAAAAGACTGAGTGTATCAGAGAGAAGTTATTTTTGTGTACTATCCACCCTGTAAATTGATTTCTACTTCCGAGTAAACTTTTAGGACTAAATATTCAAAGAAAACCTCTGGAGCATGCAGCGTGATAGAACAGTTTTCAGTTATAATAAAAATGGCTTTAAAAACATATAAGCAAACAAACGAGCTCCCTGTTTCCCTTCTCCACCCACCTCCCTGCAAAATCTGTTTTCTATCTGTATTTGCCTTGGTACAGAGAAGTAGAGATTGAAGTTATATCCTCTTAAACACCTCCCGTGACTAAACAAAAATGCTCAAGCAGATTTGTCTAAGATGTTCTGCTGCTTCTTAACCTTGGAATTTATTTTGGTCAAAATTCTTAACTGGATCTTTTAAATACACTTTATGAAAATGTTACCTGTATGTTCTCTTGTGAATGCTGCTTCCTAAGGAGAAAGAGCCTCATAGCAGGTCTTGTTGAAAACTGTATTTATCAGAAAGTTATTTTTTACCAAGTAAGTTGATTGCAAGATCCAAGTTGACTTTTAGGCCAAAATTTTTGAAGCCACTCCAAAACAAAAATCATCTTTAAGTTTTATGCACCTAAAAATTACTTAATAGTTTGGTGAAAATATTTTCCCACCAAGGAAAAGACCTTGATTGGTCAGTTCAACCTGCATGTCTCAGACAGATATTCATATGGCATGAGTTGCTCTCATGAAGGGACTAAATAAGGAGCCGTATGACTTAATTTAGACCAGATAAATGTTTTTTAAGTAGCTCAAATTATGTAGGTGGAATTTCAACCTGGGAAAACACTTTCAGGTGTTTCATCCATCTGTACAAATATCCAAAGGCATCCAAGGAAATTAGATTTGTGTCTAGAAAAGGCTGTCTCAAAATGTGTCACCTATTTGCAGATATGAATCTGACACATGTGAACACAGATACACAGCTCACTACTCATGTGGAAATTTTCCTCAAACTATAGGGATTATTTTTGTAAAGTTGCCTGTGTTATTTAGACTGAGGAAATAAGTATCATTGCAATTATGTCACCGGTTACTTCTGCAGGATCCCTGCTGTAGACACGCCACCCTGCACTGATACAAACGGCTCTGTTTTAGTGCTGAAAGATGTATTTTGTACAGAACACAATCGTCAGTCTCCATAGGATTGTGTCTTTCACCAAACAAAATCAGTGCAAAGAATCCAGCCAGCTCGTTTATGTAAGGACATTATTTACCACTTGATATTAAAAGTGTTTGGGGCATATTACCTGTCAAACAAACAAACAAACAAACAAACAAACTTCTAAAGAGCTACTCATGTAAATTTTTTGTTATTATTTGTCTGGCTACTAGGTAGATTGAGTTATTATGGATAACAACAGATTTGACCTTTTGTGTCCTCTTTGGAATATGTGACTACAGACAAGTGGTCCACCATGTTTTATTCAGTTATGGAAAGAGATAATAGTTCATTCTTATGTCAGAGATTCTGTGAAGAAAAAATCTGTGCCTGAGTGTGACATTGTCATTTCCCACTCAGAGGTGTGGGTAGGGGGAGAGCAGACTTAAGTTCATTACTCCTCTTGGTAGAAAAAGCATATACATTATACTTAAGGTCAGTAAACAAAATCGTTTTATTCTGCAGCTTGGCCCAATTGGCAAATGATTTGCTGGCAGAAGTATTTACATTATTTTAGTCCAACTGGTAAACATAAAAAGTTTGCAGCACATGTAGAGCTGTAAATCTTACTTTACTATATTATTTAGAAGAATTAAAGCAAAAGACTAGAAGTATAAGAAAAACATAAAAGAGAGGGAGAGAGAGAGAAAGATTTCACCATCCTTATGGCTCTGCTTTGTGTATGATGGAGTTCATAGTCTTGGATCCAGAGATGTGCAGTGTCCTCCAGTGTCTTGTTCAGTTCATGAGGTGAGACTGGTGGATGGAGAGGTTCTCAAGATGGTGGGTGCGCCAGTCCACTGTTTGCACAGGTGGGCTTCTTATAGTCCTCTGGATTGCCTGCTTGTGTAATTTTTGGTCTTTTGTGCAGGCATCACTCTGAGGTGATTGTGAAAGATGGAAGGGTCCTGAAGAGTTTGTTCTTGTTATGTAAATTGCAATGCACCTTATCCTGAATGTCTCATCTTCTGCTACTACGGATGTCTCATCTCTTGTGGCTGAATGAACTGATTTTACCACAATGTTTGAGACATTATCCTTTTCAGTCTCTGACAGACATACCCAAATGTTATGGTTGTTATGGTCGAGGAAAAGGATAGACAGAAAATCATTAAAAATAAAATAATCGGAATTTTAGGTTAGATATTCACCTGAGTGAAAAGTTAGTTTAAATTTTTTGGTAATGTTGTCTCAAAAACACCTGGCTTGGAATCTTGAAAACTCTTTCCACATCTAGAATAATCCATTCAAGCAACCTCCATTATTAAAAAGGAATAATAGTGAAAATTATCTAAAAAAACCTCAGACCTGCAGTAAGGGGTTTCAGGAACATAGGGTGTTGAAAAACAAGCTCCATTAAAAAACAGGATGTTTTGAACACGTAAACTGAAAAACAGTTGTTAAAGGAATATATTATCAGTGACAATAACACCAAGAAATCATATTAAAACATTTGGAAGGAATTGTCTCTGTAATATATTCTAAAAACATTAATTCAACCTAAAAATTAGACCTCCCCTGCAAACCACAAAACATTTTATCAGTAGAACACAAAGAAACAAAATACTTGCTCGACATGTTGACTTTTAGATGGCAAAATCCAGAACACAAGGTAAGCCTAGAGGTCCCTCTTGCCCAGTTTTAACAAGTAATTTGGGACTTGTATGCCACACTTCTGGCTTGTGCTGTGAGTGTTTTGGCTTTTGCAGCTGACACGGAGTCTTGTGTGGCCAGCAGACAAGTGAGAGTGTTGAAGGAAATGGAATTGGTATCATGCAGTTTTATTTCCTTTCTCTAAGTGTTATTAATTGTTCCATGAAAATGTCAATTTGGGGTTGTTTCTTCAGTTTTTCAGGAAACCTCTGTTACCTCATCCTCATTTGAAAGTAAATGTTGTTTTGTTTTGTTTTGTTTTGTTTTTTTTGAGTTACTAAAAGACAAATATAAAAAGTAGAGATTGCTGCTGAAATGTTTCCTTTAGAGTCTTTGTTTTATTTCAAAACAACACCTGTTTGTTTGTTTTAATGTTTAGGAAATGACAAAACAATTCATCTATTTATTTTGCAAAGGCAAAATTAAATCCAGATTGGAGAGCTGCACTTTCTGAAGTGCAGGTCACTTACTGCTCTGTTTAAAGTAAAAATCACATTCATGAACTCAACACCTCTGACTTACGAAAAAGCTACTTAGAAATGTTTGACTTTGTTTTAAGAAGTCCATTATAATATTTGCATACAATTATTTAAAACAAAACAAAACAAAAAACAAACAAACAAGTCACTTCTAAAGAACTAGTTAGGAGTCCAGTCTGTTATGGATTGCTGAATTCAGGCATCAATCCTTTGATGTTTGAATTCAGCAATCCTTTACAGCCAGCAGTGCTTCATTCAAAGTCAACAAAAATTATAACCAACAGATGGCAGGTGTTAAAGAATATTTTCTGGCAAAGGAATTGCTTTTCAGCCGAACAGTAAAATTTCAGACCTTATTTATATTATTTCTAACTTGGACCTGCTGTTAGAAAGCTTCTGTGCTGCAACTGTCTTCTATCATCCTTTCTAGTTCTGACCTACTCTTGTGTGAGAAGAAAAGGATGTTATTGTACTGTTGAAATGGAGTAAAATAGTGAAGCATAATTCCAATGCAATTTGGGATGTTTTATGCTCAATGTTTTGTGTTAATTATTCCAGTTGCAATGTCACATTAAAAAAATAGATTAGATATTAAATATTCAAAGTGAAATTGTTTCGTTTTGAACAAGGTGACAAGGGATTGAACATACAGAGGTTCAGTATGACTTCTGATGTCTAACAAAGTAAATGGAGAGGAATGGGCATTTGAAAAGAATGATTAATTAGATCTATTTTCAATGTCCAGAAAGAACGACATGAACTGCAACTTAGTCTGACTTGTCCTAAACTGAAAGCAACGGAACCTAAGGTGACTAACTCAGGTATATAGATATGAAGTTTAATTTTTTTCTTTCCATAAGCTACATCCCAGAAAAAAAGAGAATTGTTTTACATCCTTGATGTTTCTTACAATAGCCATAAATAAAAGAAGCATCTAGGAAAAGACAGAAACAACACATTTTGGTTTTAGAGTTATATGAAAATCAATGAAATTTGAGTCTGGCCTTAAAAATGAATAAACAAGTAAATAAATAATAGTAAGAAACAGAAACAGAAAGAGAATGGCATGACCAGAATATATGTTTTGATGAGTTTTCCTTAAAATACTGCTTCAGCAAAAAAAAAAATTATCTAGCTATTTTGAAGACAGATATAAGCTTCAAGGCATCTACCATGGAAGAGCTGTCCACTAGACCGACTGTGGAAATGACACAGTCTACCTAGAAAAGAAGGAATCCACTTAAACCTGTACTGTACCAATTTCCAGGATGCTATTGCCAATTCTGTGGGTAACCTGTGAAGTGCTGAAAACTTTTAAAGCACATACATAGGCTTCTAAATATGGATTTACAAGTTTAATTTTAGAGATCTTCTTTTCATCTATCTTTTCAAAATAAGCAGAATGTGGATGTAGCATTGGCTTTGTTTCCACAACCAACAGATTAAAGCCTTTTTTTATCATTTTTGTTAACAATTTATCATTTTTGTTTACACAGTGATGTGTAAATATTTTCTGCTATTAATACTAATTTCCCAATACAATTGTTCCCTATAATAGTTTTATCGAATGGAAAGAAGCCATGGCAATCAGAAAATGAAAAAGAATGGATTGCTAAAACTTTTCAAATAAATGTTTCTCACTGCTGTCTGATTTTGAAATAACTGAAATTATAAATTTTCAAAAGCTGAAGCTGTGTTTCAAGGTTGTGCCAAATCTCTAAATTATGAAGGCAATGATCTGTCCCACATGATTCTCATTTGTTTCTGAGGAAAACAATTTCCTTCCATACATTTATTTTACACAACTTGAAGAACCTCTTGATAGTCACAGTCATATGAATAGTCATTCTAGTTCGGTGACTAGAAACCAAGGAAACGGCTACAAGACCAGACAAGTCCCCATTGAGGTTGGCCTGAACATGTCCAACTCTGTAAGAAACTTAGAAACTTCAGTGCCTGTAAATCTTGATCTGTTTACTTGTATTTAATATACTTCCCCTCACCGAGTGCTTTGGGGAGCCCTGTCTGCCCTGGAACTGACATCAAATTGTAGCACCAACAGCATCCCACAACATCTTAGGAGCACGTTGTGCAAAGATTAAATCATTCTTGTTTCTACAAAACCCTGTCTTTGACAACCTCCTTTGACACTTTTTGTGTTAGAAGATACAAGATATTCAGTTACAGAGGTGAGAAGCTCCAGTGCTGGCATGATCTTCAGGAAGGACTCTGAAACTCTACCAGCTTGACCAGGGAGCAATGGTATTGTCCTGGCAGAAGGCCATGGCTTCTCTAAGCTCTACACTCATCACAGGTGACGCAGTTTCCTAGACATACCTCTGGTGGGAACATGTAGTCACCAAGGTGTGATGCTGCAGGGTCTGCCCTGCAGACCAATATGAAATGGTACCAGTACCATTTCCTGATGGCAGCAGTGAGCATCCCTGTGGGAGATGCACCCAGGTAGGAGAACTTCTCCGCCCAGTGACAGAGCTCCAGGGAAGGTATGCTGAGGAGTATCAGGGAACGCAAGAGAGAGACGGACTACTGGAATCAGTCCACTCATTCCCTGGGACAGGCCCAGCAGGCAGACAAGATGCATGATACGGATGATTCCCAATCTTCTCTCCACGTACTTGAATACAGTAACTTAAGGGATAGGGGACAATGTTGACAAATTGCTGCATGGCACAGTAGAAGCATCTCCTCTGGGACTACCTGTGTGAACCAACACAGACATGTTGCAAGAAGAGCCAAAGGCCACGAATGCATTTGGAAAGAGCATGTTTTATTTTAGTTACCTTGCAACTGGGGGATCTCTGAAGTAGCACCTAGGCTCCTGGGCAGAGGTGACACAAGCAGGGATGCAAACACTGCAGAGTTCAGCCCTGGTAGAAGATTGCTGGGCCTGCTATGTTCACCTGTATTTCAAGGCTTCAAGTAGGCACAGCCTCGTGCTCTTCCTCACAACAAAGCAGGAGTCTCAGGCAAAATGATAAGCATAAGATGCCTTAGAGTTTCTCATAGGTCTATGTTATCTAACACAGGTTTTACTTGTCAAGCATACAAGGTCAGTAAAACAATTAGTGTAATATATGGTCTTTTTCTACAACCCAACTGCAGTTGCTTGAATTTATTTACAATTAGCCTCCTCACCCTTCTTGCACAATTCCCATACACTACCTCATCTTCCCAGGTGGCCTTGCATGATAGGTATAAGGCTTTGCAAGTGGAATCGTACAATAATGAGGATAGTTCAGCTATTTTGAAGGTGTCACTGAGGTTAAATTGTACTATGCACTGCATCAAAACTGTCTTCATAAAAAAAACTTGGTGTGTCTTCTTCATACTAGTCTCTCTTCTGGAGTGAACAAGAGGTCAAATATGCAGATTGGATTCTTAGGGAATTCTGCTGCCTCATTGGGGCCTGAGTATAAGATGTGGGGAGAAAGTTTCCTACCCTGGGACAGCCCTCAAACTATTATCCATCCTTGATTTTTCAGTTAGGCAGTGATGAAGCTGCAACGAGAGGTCTGAGTGCAATCAAAAGAGACTTCAGGACCTTGAGACAACAAGTCAAAAGATCATGAGCACAAGTAGTGTTCTATGTCCTTTCAGTTGCAGAGAATGATGAGGGAAGAAACAGGAAGAACTAGCAGACCAACACCTGGCTCAGAGTCTGCTGTCATTGACAAAGTTTTGTGGTTTTTGGTGGCGGATTGGTCTACATGACACCAAGCTTGTTGATGACAGACAGGGAACACCTGTCTTAAAGGGGAAAAGGATCTTCACACAGGAGTTAACAAGGCTCATTGAAAGAGCTTTGAACAAGATTTGAAGGGAGAAAGGGATAAACCCAGGCTCACTGGAGATAAGCCTGGGGGTGGCAAGCCTGATTTCCATGGACAGTGTACTAGAGAAATGCTTTGGTCTACCATTTCAGAGAAGATAGGGGATGGGGAACCATGTACTAGTAAAGACACAGAAGTTTTTGATGTGTTAGAAACCATGAAAGTACATGCATTTGGCACAGTCTCCCACAGCATCCTTACAGTTAGAGGGAGTGAGGTCTGGATGATTGGGTAGTGAGATCAACTGTGAACTGGCTGAAGGAAAGAAGCCAGAGAGTTGTGGTCAATGGGGCAGAGTCCAGTTGAAGGCCTGTATCTAGTGGAGTGCCTCAAGGGTCAATATTGGGGCCAGTATTATTCAATATCTTTATCAATGACTTGGATGAGGGAATAGAGTGTACAGCAAGTTTGCCAATGACACCAAGCTGGGAGGAGTGGCAGGCACACCAGAAGGCTGTGCTGCCATCCAGAGACCTGGACAGGCTGAGGAGTTGGGTGGGGAAAAATTTAATTAAATATAACAAGTGCAAGTGTAGAGTCTTGCATCTAGGTAGGAACAACCCCAGGCTCCAGTATAAGTTGGGAAACAACCTGTTGGAGAGCAGTTTAGGGGAAAGGGACCTGGGGTCCATGTGGACAGTAGGATGACCATGAGCCCTGTGCCCTTGTGGCCAGGAAGGCCAATGGCATCCTGGGGTGTATTAGAAGGGGTGTGGTTAGTAGGTCGAGAGAGGTTCTCCTTCCCTTCTACCTTGCCCTGGTGAGACCACACCTGGAATATTGTGTTCAGTTCTGGGCTTCTCAGCTCAAGAAGGACAGGGAACTGCTGGAGAGAGTCCAGTGTAGAGCCAGAAAGATGATTAAGGGAGTGGAGCATCTCCCATGTGAGGAAAGGATGAGGGAGCTGGGTCTCTTTAGTCTGGAGAAGAGAAGACTCAGGGGTGATCTCATTAATGTTCTCAGTGACAACCAGTGGTAGGACAAGGGGGGATGGGTACAAACTGGAACACAAGAGGTTCCACTTAAATTTGAGAAGAAACTTCTCAGTAAGGGTAACAGAGCCTGGAACAGATTGCCCAGGGGGGTTGTGGAGTCTCTTTCCCTGGAGACATTCAAAACCTGCCTGGATACATTCCTATGTAGACTCATTTAAGTGTTCCTGCTCTGACAGGGGGATTGGACTAGATGACCTTTTTGGTCCCTTCCAATCCCTAACATTCTGTGATTTTGTGATTCTGTGATACCTGAGAATGGTCATGTAAGCATTAGGACTTTACCTCCAAAAACAGTGGAAGGATCAATAACTCAACTGAGGCACATCTACACGAATGCACGTAGCAGGGGCAACTAACAGGAAGAGTTGGAAGCCATCTAAAGCATGAAAACTATTGTACAGTTACAATCACGGAAGCATGGTAGGATAATTCCCACAGTTGGAGTGCTGCAATGGATGGCTATAAATTCTTCAGAAGAAAGGAGAGATGGCAGGGTAGTCCTGTATGTTAGGGAGCGCTTTGCTCCTTTTGAGCATTTTTTTTCTTTCTTGCTTGACTAAATAAAAATGGCTATGTCTCAACCACAATAGGTTTTTTCTCTTTGTAGTCTTGTTAAGATAATTGTGTTTGACTAACAAATACAATAAACACCAGTAACAGAGACGTTTAAAGTGCTATAGATGCACTGATGATATGATAAACATGTACACTGGCAGACTGTTAAATAGCATACCAATAAATGTAGAGATAAAATAGTATTTAATTTTGGCTTTGAAAGGTACAGTGATGGAAGCAGTTGCAAAAGCCACTATTAAAAGTGGGATTTATACATAAAACTGATATAGATATGAGTGAGTATTTTCCTTTTGGCTTTTTTTTTTTTTTTTTTTTATCATAACAAAGTCCATACATACTTGTAGGAAACAAATAATAGATTCAGGTTTGTTGGAAGGGACTTATAGATGTCTCTAGTCCAAACCAGAACTCAAAGCATGTCCAATTAGATGAGATTTCTCAGTGCATAGTCCAACTGAGCATTGAACATCTCCAGTAAAGAAGATTTCATCATTCATCTGGACAACTTGATAAATACTTGACCACCCTCATCACCATCCAGAATTTTTTCTAAATATATAACCAAAATTACCCACATCCAACTGGCATTTGTTACTTCCACTCAAATTTCAGTGCATCAGGTAGTTGCAGAGAGCAGTAATATCCAGATCAACCTTCTCTTAAGGTTAAATAAACCAAATTTTCCACCTTCTCCTGGAATCTCTCAGACTCTACTCCCCTAATTGTCTCCTGCTCACAGCTCAGCTGTCCACCTTCACCGCATGAGCACATTGGTGAATTCTGTTCAACCTCTTGTCCAGCAGAAATAGCTATTTTTCTGCAAAGCTGTTTTCTATTCAGACAGCCCCCCATCCTGACAACTAAATAGATTGTAACAGATTGCTTCTACAAGCAGCTATTTTTCTCCATAAACTGCAGAGTGACTCTAGAGTGATTAGCTCAAGTGTAGGTACCTGCACTGAAGATACTTATGTAAAAGGCATGTATCAGTGTACTCTTCCAAATTCCTGCACTTAGTTGAAAAAAAGTTTGATTCTCTGGAGGAGATATAAATATTGTTAGGTTGGAATTAGGTAGAGGTATCATAAAGGGACATGAAGGAGCAAGAAGACATAAAAGCATCAGAAAAGATTGTCCTCCCTCTTGGGGTCTTGCTTAGATTTATCTCTGGATGTTAAATGGCTTCCTAGAAACTTAACACAGGGCTGAGATTCCAAGAGGAATAGATTATCTTGCTTGCTCTTTGACTGTTTCATGTTAGGCTTATAAATAAAACAAATTACACTTAGAATGCACGCAAATTCCTTATCACTGATTTTTTTTTTTTTTTTCTTTCCACTCAGGATACAAACCTGCTTAGGTGATACTGACATCAAAAGTAGACAGTAAATTAGGGAGGAATAGCTCAGTTACCACTCACAATTTTCTTCTGCTTTGTTTGTTTGTTTGTTTCCCAGCTCCTTGCTCAGAACGAAAAAGGAGTGCACTGAAGAAAAGCAGCCCAGTTCCTATTGAAATCATCTGGTTTAAGAACAATCAATTTGCCACCATAAACAGTGACCCAACCGTTTTGTGAACTTTATTTTATTTCATTCTTAATCACTCTATAATTTCATAATGGTATAGCAATAATAGCAGAACAATAACCTCATTACATATTCAGCAGTTTTTTTCCCAGAAAAAAAAAAAAAAAATTACACATCAGTTAAAGAGATAGGCACGTATTTTCAGTGAAAGATTTTTTCCTCCATCTGTTCAGATAGTGCATTTTTCAACTGAAGTATCACCAAGCTTTGTAGCTTATTAAAAAAAAAAAATAAATAAAAAAAATCAACATCACTTTGTGACTTAACTGGGGAATGGATAACTCTTTGTTTAACAGGGGAGAAGAGCTATGTGGGATGTGTCAGCCTTCCACCACAGTGGTCACTTCTTCAGTTTACATTAATCCAGTTGCTTCTCAATGTTGAATGAAAACAGAAATTATGAAGCTCTCCCCTCCTCATGATGAGATTAAAGGACATGGAAACTTTTACTCTGCTTTGCTAGAACAGGGCGAATAATAGGGACAGACTAGAGGAAACAAAGCCTCAAAAGAAGAGTAGATCACTGTCACAGATATGTTTCTACCACCAACATTAGAATCAGTCCTGGAGTTAGCGGTGAACAGCAGGCAACCCAGTCTAGGACTCTGTAGGCCAGTTCAGGTCTCTAAGACTGGTGTTGCACCAGCAAACACAGCAGCAGCAGCACTCCAGGAATGCAGCTGGTGGGGCTGAACTATTTAGCAGATGGCTTTGTGGTTACCTTAGGGGACACATTAACGCCCAGAAAAAGACAGATCTGAGCAAGGGACAACAGTATGAAGTCCCAAAACTACAAGTATAACTAGAACCAGCAGTTTGGCAGCACCAGGATTCCAGAATCTGGGTTCTCTTTCTCTAGCAAAATTATTGAAAGTTCAGTGTTCAATATTAGATTAGTTATTCAAAACTCCTTCTATAATCAGTGGAGAAAAATAGCTCCAGAGAATGATTCATCTTGTTTAGGGACAGACATCGAAGACTGGTCAAACAATATGCCTTCTGGCATATTGAGTCTTCTCAGCTGGATAAAAAGAGTCCAGCCCAGAAACTAAGTCTAGTTGAAACTGTGTTGTGAATACACAATTAATCTACAGTAGTCAAAGTTTGGTTTCCCCTGATCCTGCATCAGTATTCTCATGAGTGCTCTTGGTCTGGTTTTGTTTAGATTCTGAGAGGGAACTGTTTTGTAAGGGGTGGATTCCTAAGTCTTTTGAGAAACTACAGGTCCAAGATCACCCACTGCTTAAAGAGCTGAATTGATTTGGATTATTTGATCTTCAAAATCTACCCAGGAAGACAGTATTTGTACTGTTGGCATCCAGCCCTTTAGAATTTGCCACTTTGTGGGGATCTGCACCTTGTGCACCTACTGATCTTGAACTCGTATTTGCGGTGCTTTGTATTCAGTTTGGGTCATCCATTGGAAATTAGTTAAGGCTTGGGCAGGATGCTAATGCCAGGTACTCAGTGAAAATACATCTTAAGCTCAGTAAGAATTAGCTGCACTGACAGAGTAATTACCTTTCTGCACGGCAACTAGTCCAGCCAAATCTGGTGTAGGTACCATCACATGAATTTCTGTTTGGTTATGTGCCTTTAAGAGCCTAATCTGATAAGATGTGTTCTTACAGATGCTCCTGACAGTCTGCCTCTTGGCATGCAAATTCCTTCAAAAGCTTGATCCTAATTGCTTGTCTAAATCACAGCCACTAATTTAAAATAATACTTGATTCTCAAATCTCCATTATTTGTAACTACCTTCCTGGATTTTTTTTTTTTTTTTTTTGCTCTGCATTGACTAACAAAATAATGTATTTGTGGAAGAAATTTCAAGAAAACTATTCTAACTTTGGATTTCAGTTCACAGTACTGTTTGCTGTTCAATCAACCTTTACATTTTGTTTGCCTCCTTAAACCCCTCTTTATCTTTCAGTCATGTCTCATATCTTTTAGTTTCCCACCCTTCCCAGTGGACCCTGCACTGTCCCCATATCCTGAAGCCGTTGAAGCTGAAAAGATAGTTTAACTTCACTTTGCATTGCTGTCACTTTATAGTAATAAACCACCCACAAACACAGGCAAACTTCTGACTTGATTTAAAGCCAGCTCTCTGTTGTGTCTCCAGCTTTGCTGTCTGACTTTCTGTCTGTGCAGATGTTAATTATTCAGTGAGGGGTGCTGTAGACATGCCTCCTTCATTAACGTCACCAGGACTTTTGAGGCTGAAGGAAAATCTACCCTCTCCACAGGAATCTCATGTTGGAAATTTACACTTTATGGCTGTCTAGTAGAGCCATATATCATCATGTTCTTCATAACTGTTATTCATTCTCCGGAAGGAAAAGGAAAAAAAAAAAATAAATGAAAGCTCTGGTGTTATTTGCATTATACAGATCCTTTACCACATGAAAAAAAAGCTTCTGCTAGCGCTTACCACTCAGTACTGTCAAAATGTGAAAGGCAAAGAAGTGTCCAAAAATGTGTGTTATATGTGGTGCTGTAATTAATCACACATAATTGCTTACAGTCTGTGTAGTATGTACTAAGTGATTTTTTAAAAACATGGGTAGACCAGAGATATGATCCAGTTGGTGCTTTGTACCCTTTCCTAGATTTCACTGCTGAATGGATTGTTAGTTAAAATATCGACAGCCCACCGCCATATCATGTGATCCATATCAAAGCATTATTTGGCCCATGGGCCATCATCGTTGCAGAGCACAGAATAATAAGGCAGAGACATATACTAACAGTTTGGGATAGCCAGATTCATCTGGTTCATTTTAATGAACAACTAGGCCAGAAAAGCAAACCCGACCATCTGTGCTGCAAAGACACTGAATGCTGGATTTTTTTTTCCCTTCATCATCATATTGCTATATCAGCACATGTGCTAACTTCAAACCTTTCCCATAACACATGTGCTCCAATCGCAATCATTTGGATGCAATTTGGTTTATGCTTCCATTTCCCCCCTGTTGATACGAGTGGGGCGGTAGTTGTTGCCGTTTGAAATGCTTTGACATTTCTGTCTCTATTTCTTAATGCTCTCCTGTGTGACCTTCTCCAATCAAATCTAACAGGTACCAGCACACACGCTTCTGCCTTGATCTGAAAATACATACAATTATGTGCTAGTAGTTTGTGATTTGTAATGGATGGTTCTTAAAAATTATGGATGTAGCTTTCTAATGAGGTAAACAAACAGGCAGTGTCCTGTTGCAGAATGTGAGAGTGTAGGAAAAGACATCTTACGTGTTTTTTCATTGAATATTAAACTACTAAACTTTAATTAATGCCAGCTGACCCGCAAGCAGATACAAACAAATTTAAAAAATCCTGGTCACATGAAGAAACCAATGGCAGCTCTTTCAGTCATTTTTGCCTGGACTCCTTTACCCTGATTTATGCTCTCAATTTATGTTCCTGTTCATCCCAGGCTTCCTTTTCAGCCATGAGGAGGGAGAAAGAAGGTCATTTCAGCATCACCAGGATGATGTGTTCCATCTGAGATTTGACTCAGCCTCTGTTTATACACATTTATCTCTTTCTTCCCACTGCCCATGGAAAAAAGAATGGGGGGACCAAGCTCCCTATCTAGTACCTCACTTAAAACCTTTGTTTTTGCAAGATGTATTCAGAAGAATTAACGTCTAATCACAAATGTAACCGCAAAAGTACAGCATTTGAGCGAACCCCACAGAGCAGTCACTCCCCTTGGCAGCATGGGCAGAGCAACCTTTGGAACCAGACCCACTATGGCCACATCAATGAGTCCTCCTGTCTGATGGAAATCTTTACTAATGAAGCTTCCCTGCTTTAGGGGCATAAATGAGTACTTGTGCATGGCTTTTCACTGGCCTGAGTGTATACATCATCTCAATTGGCACTGACTCAGGGATGTCTCCAATTGCTTTAGGCAGACATAACCCTATTATTAAAATTACTATTGGGTTAAAATGAGGCACACGGAACAGTGCTGGATGCACTGATTCATGCTAATTGCTATAGCTCCATTTCTCTTTGCTGAGCCAGAGGCATTTGGAAGCTGATATCTCTTCCATTAACAAACAAGAATGTTACAGTGCCACAGGGTAAAAACATATTACAGGTGTTAAACAGATGGGCTGAGTGAATGCAAAAGAGTGTCAATAGTTGAATAATTTTGATTATTAGCTTTTTCAGTTGAAAGGTGGCAGGATGCAAAACCTGCATGTGGGGATTACATTTGGCAGGGGTGGGGGGAGTAATAGGAAACCTAGTTAACAGACAAAATGTGGTCATGGTTAGAAATAATGATAAAATTATGTCTTTGTGCTCCTTCTGTGGTGAGAGGATTAGTCTATAACATATTTACATGGATATGGCAGTGCTGTGTAAGAACTTTTAGGGAATATCTCTCATGTAATGCATGTTTCCAGAAGACTCTCCACAGTTATTCTGACATGAATATTTTACTTACTTACTAACCTATGGCTTCAGTGATTATTAGATAAAGCAGAGCTGCCTCCGTGTTTGCTAAACACCAGTTTTGCTCTCATGTGCTTTCTAGAGAACAAAGTTTGGGATTTTTTTTTTTTTTTTCTGTAAATTATTTTATTCCAATCTCTCTGGGATTGTAGTAATGGTCAGTAATTGTTTCAGGGTTTTGTTTTTACAGAAAAGAATTATTAAAATTATTGTAGTTAATAGATGTTAAGGTTTAAAGAGACTGTAGCAATTTTCTAATCCGTCCTTCGTGTCATCAACCTTGGGAATTCTGTATCTATCCTTACTTTTGGATGGTAGCATACTTCTTAGACAGACACCTGAAGTGAGACATTTCTAGATAATCTGTTGTTCTCACAGCTGGAGCTAGGTGAAACTTCAGGGGTAAACTCCCCACCAACCTCGCCAAAAAAAGCATATTTGGATCAGCGGAAAACAAAGGTCTGAGTAAAAAATTACAATTCTCAAATAAATCTATAATATGCTGTTTTATTGAGAGAGCTGATGTGTTTCCTTTCATCAGAGTAATATAGACACCTGAACAGAGATGTCTAAGTTTGCTTAAATACTTTGGGGTGTCTGACACACCTACATGGGCCTGATATTCAGCCTAGGAGCTCCTGAAGCCCTGCATCTTTGCAAAGTGACAGCTGCAGGTCAGGTGAGGAAACCTAGATAATGTAAAAGGTTAAGCAGCATAATCCCACCCAGAATATCTCAGTTCCTCAGTTCCTCGTTTCAGATGACCTTTATTTTCCTTTTTTTTTTATTCCTTCCTTCCTTCCTTCCTTCCTTCCTTTTGTTGTTGTTGTTGTTGCTGTTTTTTTTTTTAAAAAAAAAAAAAAACAAACAGGAAAAAATATATAAAATAAATTACAAAAATTGAAACAATTCACCACATTTGAGGTGACTGAAAAATTCTGTTCTGTCCAAGATTATTTTGGGGATTTGGGAGATAAAACATTCCCATGTCTTCCTGCCTTCCAAAATGAAACAAAATCAAACCTTTTTTTTTACTTTCCACTCCTCAAATGTTTTCAGTTTAGCCAAATATGAATCACCTAATTTCAAAACAGGTGTTAACAAATAACTGCATTTAGAGCTGCTCATTTCTGCTTGGATATAAAGAAAGCTTACATGAAAAACTGTGATCAGATGCCTAACATTCAGCCAGCTAAATTGAAGTGGGATGAAAAACAGCCTTACAGACAAGGTTTCCTTCTAGTTCTGGGTTGCTTGTGGCAGGATTTTCTGAAGGGTATATGCAGTTCAGGGCACTAGGAAAGGATTGAGATTCTTATTAATTGTATAGTATAGGAGAAAATTACCTAAGACCCTAAACACTGTTTAATGAACTTGTGGTAGAAGTGACAAATTTACAGCAGAAGAATTCAGTTATTTAGCTGATTATGTGACTGATAAAAATTAATGAAAATATCCCAATAAGGATTTATATAGTTAAAATATTATTATAAGTTTATAACCACTTGCTAATTGGCATCATTAATGAAAATTAATGTGGCTACATGCACTTTAGTATTTCACCCTGTAATGAGGAAATGAACAGTGACATGAAATACTACTAATAATTAATACTACATATATTTTATTAGACAAATAGTATGTCCAAGGCTTTGCCAAGAGAAGGAAATACAATTATCCAGCCTGTGTGTAACATGCAGTGGTAATGAGATAACATTCTAGCTAGAGAATAATGCTTAGTGATACACATATATCAAAAAGAGATCCAGTACCACAGAAGACGACAATAACAGTACTGAACCTGATGCAGAATATTCTAATACATCTCCCTTTGTCACATTGGACAAGTTAGTCGCTCTGTACTTCAGATTCACACAAATAAATAAAGGTTTTATCTTTTCCCTCTCATTGTGTGGTAAAAGAGAAAGGAATATACAGGAATGGGGAGATGCAAATCCTTTAGGTAGATCCTATAACAGCAGTAAAAGCTAGAATAATTTGTTAGGTACCTGGGCCACCTGCACAGTCCATTTGGATCAACTTCATATCAAAAATATCCAACAAGCTAGAAAGCTAACCTGTAAAAGGCATGAAAGATAAGAATATATATTCCAGATCTCATCCTTTTCTGAGTCTTAAGTACTTCACTCAGTCTCTGGGATGTGCCATAACACATCAGGATTGCAACCCTAAATCTCCCTGGAATATATTTATTTACAAACACTTTATCTATCTATCTATCTATCTATCTATCTATCTATCTATCTATTTTTCCCAAAGGAATGAGGTGTCTTTTTTATGACATTATTATGAAAGTTTGATGATTAGAACAAACCTTAAGTAGTGGATGACCCAATTTTAACTTCTTCTTTTTCTTACAATAAGTCAAATGCCATCTTCAGCTTCCTGGGAGAACCTACTAATACACAGAATAAACTCAATTTATTTATTTATTTATTTACTTACTTTACTTATTTATTTATTTATTTATTTATTTATTTATTTATTTTTAATCAACTACATGAGATAGAGAATTAAGAACAAGCACTAGAGCACTACAGTCCATTCCTGTCTGGACATCCTAGGTTACACCCACTCATTTTTATTCCTTGTTCTTGAGCACAATTAACTGATCTTTAATTCCTTCCTATAAAAATAAAATGATTGCAGAACTGAGAATTTTTCTACCTTAATCTCATTTGTAAGATAATGGCTAGGATACTTTCTTATTATGAACCGAGCAGCTCAGGAAAACTTTCTTGGTGCCCTGTTGAAGCTTTGTCATTTAGCAAAAAAACAATTCAAGGTTCTTCAGATGTATGAAGGCAAAAGAGAACAAATTCCTACAGGGATGAATTGAACATAGCTTTCCCAGTCCTGGAGGGATGCTGTAACCACAGAATTTCTTTTATTAGGACAGGTTCTATCATTACTTTTTCAATTCTGTTTTCTGGAGGGAAACTAGATGAAGGACTTAAAGAATGTAACTTCAATTCACTATATGTACTCCTCTGAAATGCAGCTGTGAGAGCCAGGATTTGTTCTATTCTTATTTATTTCATTCCAAGCTGGGAGTCCACTAACAGGTTAAATAGCTTTTATCAATTATGTATTGGGTTGATGTAATAAGGCTTAATTGCTATTTGTTAGTTACTGTGTGATCTTTGATATAAATTCCACTGAATATGTGAGGTCTTTTACTGATCTAACTTGTTTGACCATTATCAAACATTGCATAGTGTAAATTGGAAGTTAGCTCTCATGGGAGTTAATTTACTTTTCCACTATCCAACATTGACTGTGAATTTATGCATAGAATTGTTCAAAGTTCTTTATAAGCCAGAGACAAACTTTACAATAGAGCTTAATATAGTGAAACCCTGCATTTTTCATTGACTCCTTATTTTTCCTGTTTCACTCTATGTTTTTTTAATAATAGGTTCAAAGTTTGGTCGTAGGGATATATGACACCTTTTGCCTTGTTCTCATCATCTGTAAGTAAATTAATGCAATGAGTGGAATTAAGTTACCCTGGCTTTTACATTTCAACAAAGGACTAATTTTTTCTATCTGTCCTCTAGTCTTGTGTTCTAAGTTTTGATCTTTTTCATAGTGACTCATCTTGGTAGAATGTTTTCCCACGGGATGCTTGTCTAGTAGGTAAGCAATTTTTTTTCAGATCCCAGAAAGTCACCTTTTGTTTCTTGACATTGCTTTGGAGAGGTATATTAATCTTCGTGTTCAAAAACTCTTTGCAGCATCCATTCCATTATTTGAATTACCAAAATAAGCAGACTTGCAGTGTAGCATTAATTACACCTAATTTTGAACATCTAACTTGTAGAAAGAAACTACAGAAAGTTTCTATAGTCATTCCACTATAGAAAGAAACAGGCAATTTCAGAGTGAAATCAATTCATCTTGGGTTAGGCAATTTAATGTAAGACATATCAGTCCTGCTTTAAAACATCTATTTGTTTTCATAGACCATAAAGAAAGTCTTAAGGAGAGCCATAAGGAGTATCTCAGATGGGGACATCTGTATTGTAACTATCTAAATTTAAGAAAGATGAATCCCATCCAGAAATGATAAGTAATGCTAGCATATCTAAGACCACAAGAATATGTTTCCTCTCTCTGCTCTTCAAATCAGAGAGGAATACAGCAGTGCTGGCCACACATCACAAATAAGATAAAAGGCACAACCAAAGTGAATAGATTAACACAAAGCCACATGTAGAACTGCTCAAAGCTGCTGACAAATAATGCTGAACTTCTAACAAAATGCTGAAAATCAAAGCCTATTAAAAGAAAAAAAAAAATTAAGAATGGGGATGGGGAGATGGAAGAGAAGGGAGTAGGGGGAAGACAAGTGCCATTCATTTACTAAATTGTTCGGTGAGGATGCAAGTGTAATCTCAGGCCTACAGCTCATCCCTTGAGGTTAAATGTTCTCCTATATTTCCTGTATTCAGCAAAATGGGAAAGGTTTACATCACCCTTCCCAAAAACACAGTATCTCTTCTGCCTTCTCTCTAATCTACTTAACATCTGCATTTAGATTCTACATTTCTGACTTCAATTAAAGTCAGGTTCCTTTTCCAGAGTCCCATTAAATGTCACCATTCTACCGTCCATCTTTAGATTACAATATTTTCTTCTTCTCTACCTCTTCTCCCTTCTTTTTTTATCTGCTTCACCCTGCATCTCCCAAAGATATTTGCATTTGTGTGGCAAATACACCGATTATTTTTGCCTGGTTTGCTCCAGCGTGGCATGAACTATTTAATTGTAAATTATTAAGTCATCTATACTTTCCTGAAATGATTTACAGTGGAATGACAGGAAATTATTCCTAGTGGAATGACAGGATACGATATGATGAAGTCACGATTCACATGTAAATTAGATGTCTACTGATAGAAATCTGAAGTCCACTGAGAATTCACAAAAAGAAAATGCTGCAAGGCTTATCCATTGAGTAGATTATTTATTAATGGATAGCCCCTATATTAAATCTGTCCACTGTTAATTGTTGAAACCCCAAGGGGTTTTCTTTTCTTTTTTTTTAGTTCTAGTTTGATGTGAAGGTTTTAGACAAACAGCAACATTTCTAGTTTTCCTATACATATTTTCCCCTCAAATATCTGTCAATCACACATGCATATATATAGGGTCTGAAGGCATGTTGGCATAATTCACTGCAGCATTATTGTTTGAATGGAATTGTGCCAGTTTCCCCAAGTCGATGTTCTGTAGGCCACAGATTAAAGTGTACACAGCTACACAGAAATTGTCATGCTTTTTTATTTTTGTTCCTTCTACAAAGCTGTCTGCACAAATTATCTCTTTGGTTTCCTCTGATTCACTTTAAAAGCAGTACATTAATTTTAAATGCAAATTGCAATAATTAAATTTGACCTTATAAACTATCAGATGTGAGAGGAATTTCCCTTCCTGATTTTTTATCTTAAATTGGAAAGGAACCAGATCAAACAAGCAGGGAATTTCAAAGTCAAAACAAATACCATCCATGGCTAGGGACTCTGCTACAATATCAAAAAAAGAAAACATATGTATGTGTGTGTATACTATAGAAGTTAACCATAAACTATACAAAATCTTTAAATTTTTTATGTAAAACCCACAGTAGTTCATCTTTTGCATTTAAGGAAAAAAAAATAACCACAAAAAAACCCAAACAAAACAAAACAAAACAAAAAAAAAACCACCACAATCAAAGTGACCCACATAGATATATATTTTTTCTTTCTTTAATAATGGATACTTTCAGATACCTCCTAAGGTCCTATTCCTCCTGTCATGTTTAAAGGGTTTATTGTTTCCAGAAAAGCTTTTGCTGCTCCCTCTGGAGACTGAGCTGATCTAAGGTAATATTAATTCTGTGCCTCTCTCTTGTCGGAACTCGACTTCAAACGGAATAAATGAGATGAGAGCTGAAAGAGAGGTTATGCAAGCTGTCATCCTCCATTGTGTTGGAGGCATCAATGACTCTCAGAACAAATTAGGTGTCACTCTACTAAATCGCAGTCAGAAAGGCAAATCAGTTTATAGAAGACTTATTTGGTCTCCTGGAAAGCTCTTGCATTCAGAGCACAGTTAATCTTCCTTTTCTTTCAGTAATTTTAAAAATCCTCATTTTTTATTTCTTTTTAAACAAAGATGATGCAGAATTTCCTCCTGATGGCACATAACGTTCCTCATACAATTGATGCTGATTAGTTCAGTCTAATTTCTCTATCTCCAGAAGGAAAAAGAAAAAAAAAAAAATAAAAATAAAAAAAAAAAATCCCACAGAGGTTTGTTTCACTTCTAAAGGAGAAAAGAGAAATGACTACATATGTTTTATTAGATTTCCTAATTTTACAATTGTGCCTTGGGAAGGAAATCTATGATAAAAAGTGTATCTGAGGAAAAAAGAATATTTATGAATCTTGTCACGTATGAATCCTTCCAATTTTGCAAATGTTACTGGTTGTATTCATTCTTTATTAAGTGACTCTCAATCTGTAGAAAAGGAACTATTAATGGCAAGTACATGGTTAATAGTCCACCTCTGGTATTTTATTTAACGCTTTGTTTTCCTTATTGCCCCAGTAAAGATCACAAAGGCATTTTGCATTCCAGTGTGCACAAAAAACTTTTTTCTTTTACAATTGAATGATGTGCAGTTAAGTTTTCACTGAAGAAGACAGGGTCATCCACTTCTTGCAAGAATAAAATTGTTGTGCTTTAGTGAGATCAGGACAAAGATGAAATCAACTGCGGGTATTTATTTTAGTTCAAGGTTGTGTCTATACAAACAAGAAGAACAGTGCAACAGCAGATAAAGAGTGAAACAACTACTTTTGAGGGCCACTTTATATTTAAAAGGGGTGTTTTTCAGATTAGCTTTAGTCTAGACCTATGAATTAGGAGCCAATAGGTGTTACAGTGCATCAAGTGTGCTTTTGGAGAGCACCTTTTAGTTTTGCTTCCTTTTAAAGGTCTTGAAGCCTCTCTGGGATGAGAACTGAGAGGTAATAATGGAGGAAATCAGGAGATTTGCTTTGAAAGTGCACTCTCAACCAAAACTGAATGGAGTTATACAAGCAGTTTCTCATGAAGTCCAAGATAGGAGATAAGCACAGATGCCTAAGACTGAAGTGAGTCTCAGAAGTCATTATATTATTTCATGATTTAAGAAGTGTCTTGGCAACCCACAGCTAAGTTTCCAAAGACAAATCACACTTAATTTTCTGAATTGTAGAGAAACTTTTATACTTCGCCATGGTTAGTGTTAAATGACTAAAATTAAGTTCAGGGAAGCCATCAGCCTTATATGAGTCCCCTAAACTTTCTAGTAAGAAATACCAAGCAAAAATCAGAAACTAAACCCCACTATAAATAGTTATGTAAACAGTTAACCTTCTCCTTGTGTTGAACGTCTGAGGGAAGTCAACCCACATAGAAAGGAATCACAGGTACTCCTTACCCATTGCATATGATAGGAAAAAGTGCCTGTGCACTCACATGAATGAGGAGGTCTGTTACTGAAAGCTCATCCTGCCTACTTTGAAGCAGGGGTTTAAATTCAGTTCTCCTGTTTTTTTAGCAAAATGTCAACATCACAGACATATTGAGTATTTGAAAATGAGACTTTATGAATCACTGTTGTTGACATTTTTCTGCTTTAAGAGATAACTACTGTACATTTGAACCTCCTCAGGCATAGGAGGGAGCTGAACGCAGATCCCTTACATGCTGGAAGGTAGATCTAGGACTTGCTTGGTCAGAAAAACACAATTAATTCTCTTCATTCCATCTTTAAAAAATAGAGTTTTACATGAGCTTGTTTATTTGTTTTCATTAGAGACAAAGGGATTATGATTAAACATCCATCTGGAAGTAGATTCCACTTTACAGACAAAGTTAAGATGGCAAAATCCTGAAATGATAGGGATATCCCTCAGCGTTTCCTACAGGTTGTCTTAAGAAGGTACCAATTTTCCTCATTCTGATTACAAAATCCATTCTATGGATACTGCTGCAGTGACTAACCTAAAAATTAAACTCTGTGTTAACAAACAATAATGAGCTAAAGCACCATTGTATGCAAAGCTACATTCCTAGGCAATGTCAAAGAACTCATTCAGTGCCTTAATGTTTGTAGAATGTAAAATGTTACTGTAAAATAATGTGTCCAAGATAAAAGCAGGAAGTAAGATCACCGTCAGTGTCAGCACTCTGATACTTGAGTGCTAACATCTCCCTTTTTTCTCAGCCTATTGTGAAGGCTTCTGAGCAGAGATTCTTGAACATAACCAAACATTTTTAATGAGCATTCCTCCAAGTAATAAACACATTTGTTTTGACTGTGCTCATACATCGTTCATACTCATTTTCTCTTGATATTACAGCAAATTAGTTAACTGAAAATACTATTTGCAGAACTTGCTCATTTTTTAAGCTCATACTATGAAGAATTTGGAAAAAGGGAAGAAGAAAGAGAATTTAATATTCATAATGGGGAGTATCCACAGTGTAGTAAACTTGCATTTATGAGCTTGATTTACACAACAAAGTGGTGAAAGGAGCTTTCAGTGAGTGCAGCAGCACCAGAAGGTAGTAACAGTCCTGAGATGGCAGGACATGGGGCCCATGTCCACTACTCGCACCAGGTTCCACAGTCCAGCTGCTCTGTGTCACCGAAGTCAGCACCCCCACCCTTTGACTGCTGAGTTTGATCCATTTATTCTGTAAGTATGATTTGTTCTGTGACATAGTTCTCCTGTTTACTCCTCAGAGTGAAAGACTAGAAGAACAGAAGAGCTATGTCACACGACAAATACTGGGACTAGCAAAAGGACTTCTAGAGCTGTCAAAAATAAAAAAAATCAATAAAAGAGGATGTCTTGGAGAAAGGAATTGAAGCATACTGTATTTACCACACAAATTGTATTCAAATCAGTGAGAAAAACTGAACATACTGATACGTAACCACACTTATGGTTTCACTTATTTGATGTGCTCATGGAGTACATCAAACATGGGCTAAAAATCATTGAAAGATGGGAAACAAAGGGAAGGAATAAATTGTCAGTGGCACAAGGTGAACAGTAGGATGCCTTGCCTCATTGTTCTGCATTATATCTCGTGTTTGAAATTTGTATTAATGATCTTGAAAGAGGGTAATACCGAGGTTAGCAAAACTTGCAGATGACACAAAGTTATTTAGCTAGCACTGACCAGAGAGATCCATGAGGAACTTCAAAGGGACTTAGCTAAACCATGTGAGGACTAAACTGGGGGCAAATTAAGTTCAATGTCAATAAATGCAAAGTAAGGCAAACTGAAGGGGAAAAAAAAAAATTAAACTGCTTGTACATCTGACAGGGGTCTACATTCACTGTCTCAATTCAGGAAAGGGATCTGGGTATCAATGAAGACAGATTTCTACACCATATGCAGCTGTAGTTTTCAAGAAAAAAAAATATTCAAACAAGATGTTCATTAGAACTGAGATGGAGAACAATGCAGTAAATACTACACAGCCATTCTATAAATCAAAATGTGGCCTCATCTGGAAATTTTTGAGAAGTATTATTACACTACCATAAAACAAAATAAGAAAAAATAAGAAAATGAAATCAAATTAGAAAGTACTTAGCTGTGACAAATGAAAGTTATCCATGCCTTAAAAACAAACAAAAAAACTAATCTGTCATGTATAGTAATTGAAAATATTGGGAAGACTTACCTTAGAAAGGAGAGGAACAAAAAGACACAGTGGAAAGACAAAAATTAATTGCTTAGAGAAGATGTATTAGGTGCTTCTCTTCTCCTCAACTTGTGGTAGGACAAGAGAATGTGTAATAAAATTAACGAGGGTAGCAAGTTCAAAACAGATAAAAGGCAATAGTGCTTTTTTTTTTTTTTTCTACAAAGAGTGATTAAGCTGGGTAACCTTCTGAGACACTGAAAGTGAAACCTAAAGGACAATTCAAATAAACATTTTCTGATAACAAGGACTGCTGAAGTTGAAATTTAAAAAGCCAAATATTGTTGGGAAGGATTAGAAAGCTCTTTTCTTAAAGTCAGAATTCTTGAACACTCCTTTGAAGGAATCTCTTAGGCCTATACCCAAATCCAAAAACTTTAGGAGGAAAAAGGCCCTGAGGACACAGTGGCTCATGTTGGGGCTAGTTCATGTAATGTGATTTCTATATGAGATGGTTTCAAATGCTAAACACCAGTCTTCATGTTCTATACACAATATATTTCTTTTTCTACGCACTAAATATTTGTTTCCAAACACTCAGCAGCCTGGAAGATATGTGTACGTACAGGTAAATACACTCATGAACTGCTGTTCAGACACTGATTCTGCAGTACAGGCTTTACAGAGTTTCTTGACATAGTCATAAGCATTTAGCAAGGACAGTAAGGACCCAAGTCATGCCCTGTGTTTACTGTTTCAAATTGTTTAAGACATGTTTCTGGCTAGTCATGGAGATAAGACACTAGCTTAGTTCGATTAAACATCTGAACCAGTGTGGCAACATGCATGTATCTCTGAACTATGTACAGAGCCAGGCTGTCTACATTGACACAGCCTGTTATTGCTTGTCCTCCTCCTCTCCTTGACTGCTTGCTTCACCACATCATCAATATTTATCTTTCAGACCGCAGGTTTATGAAGTGGAGTGGATGATTGCCTTTGTGTTTGTAGGCTGTCAAACACAACACAACTTCCACCTCATTGAAGCCTGAGGTTGTGCTAGTCAGAAAATTATGAAACATCAAAAACTCAGAGCAGTCTCAGTCCATGCCAGGGAAGAAGAAAAGGAGACTTATTCATTCCTTCAAATCGTGCATGCCAACCCAGAGTCCCCCAACATCTGACACTGTGAGTGGTCACCCAGACCTACGCTGTCTGGCTGCTCTCTGATCCCTCTTTACAGTCATTAAAATGGAAATGGCATCTGACAGCCATGAATGTCTTTTCACTTCCAGCTTCCTCAATTATCTCATCCTTTCCACTGCCCTCCCACTTGCTGTGTGGTGAGAGAAACATGTTTTCAGAATGGTAATTTTAAGGAATAAATACTTGAACCATCAATAACTGTGTGCACTTTGCCCTAGCTGAATGAAAACCTCCTTTGTGAGCACAGAAGCAAATGATACAGAGTTAAGTAGAATGAAGCTACCTGAATGTACTTATTTCAGCTAACTATTTCTGTATTATGATAGCCTGTTTCCAGTAGATCAAAGAAACCTGGCAGTGTTGTTTTTTCACACTGTGAGAAGCACAAACATCATTTAAATGCCCCCTCAAAATATTCATGCATCAAGAGTCTGTTGAAGGCTCAGTCTACTCTCAAGCTGGCTTTCGGCCAACTTTGTTATGTTGTTGCTACATCATGATGGAAAAAGCAGACAGCAGAAAACAATAAACAGCAAAAAATACAAGCCTTTAAAAACAAATCTAAACAATGAAGAAAACCCACTGTAACACTATATAAAATCTCAGGAATAGTGAAACTCATGGAGTTTTATTAATTTATTGATTTAGTTATATAAAATGTCATTTTAAATGCTGATTTCTAGTATTCTGTTTGCAGGGTTTTTCTAACCTTCAGCCTTATGGTTTTTGTTTTGTTCTATACGGCTGAGGGTTAGAAATATATGCATAGTGCATGGATGACTTTCTCAGTTGATGAAAGCAGCATAGATTCACTGAAGCTGACAATTAGCTCTTTCATAGTTAAGGTAAAGTACGTAAGCAGATTAAAAGTAAATGGAATTATTCTCAGTATCTGCTGAGACTTTTCCATGATGAGTGGTGAAGAATTTTGCATCAGGCCGTTAATGTTTTCATGAGCTCATATTTGAGGAAACTATCAAGTTTCTACTTAGAGGCTTGAGCAGATAAAGAGCCTAGGGAAGTTTTTTTAACACTTACTTGTCCTTAACCTTATCTTTAAAAAATTCTCGTGGTTTATGGTGAAAACTTTGCACAGAACACAAAGAGGGAATCTATATCACTGAATGTGACATAACTTAGCTAAAATGTCATCATGTCCTTTGGTCTTCCAGATACCTGATCCTGGATGGCTATGATCCAGTGTGTCTGCCTAACATGATTGCCCTGGTACAGTGAGTATGCAGACTGACATCTCTGAAGCTAAGCAAAGAACAATCCTGCCCATGTTTCTCTTCCTATGGAGAGACACAGAATCCCTCAAAAAAACATCTTGTCAATGTCCCGGGAAGTAGGCAGTGCAGCTTGTAGGCTCTACTGGACCTGCAGTGACTCAGAAACCTCTTTAACCACAAGGCCTTAGCAATTCCTGTCCACTCCACTGACTCTGAGTCTCTTTGCATCCAGAACTGCAACAGTACTGAGACCCACAGGAGAGCCAAGTGAAAAACTGATTGCAGCTTAACAGTTAGAACATTTATCTGTGAAGAGGTAAATCAGAATTTCAGTTTCAACTCTCTGAATGTAATTTTGCATTTTCTTTTCAACTTTCATTTAAATTTATAGATATCTGTATATGTGTATGTGTATGTCTATTGTTATGGTGTATGTTTATGTCTACGTACATGTATGAGCATAACTTCTGGAGCAAGAAACGTGTGGAATTCACTCAACTTCATCTAGACCACCAGTCTAGGATTAAGTCCAAAATGGAAAACAGGTAGTTTCTCCAGTACAGATCTCATCGTAATGTATAGAGAAGTATATATGGAAATGTCTTTTCAGACTGTGTAGGAAAATGCTCAATGAGTTTAGGTGCCCATAAGTTTTGGTAGTTCTGAAAATTTATGTGAATCAGAATTCATCCAGACTTTGACAGATCATCTCCTTGAAATTCCTTCATTCTTAGCTCTAGTTCTTTGGTCTGTGTTTTGCTCAGGTGATTTCTGGGCTCAGTATCTAACTCACCTTCATTGTGTGCCAGCATGGTGCCCTGGAAAGCTCTGTGGTTACTACTTCAGGAATATAACACATGGGAACTGTGACAACAAAAGCCATTAGGTGAACACTTAGTGGGAGCAGACTGCTCAGACCACTTCATTGTTTGTTCTTCAGCACTTTCCCAGACAGATCTTTGTCTCACTCATGAATTCATATGGAAGCCAGTGTTGGAGATCACCTGCCTGGTCTCGATGTCTTTCAGAAAAGGCTGTGCTATCATTTTAGGCCTAAGAGTCATATTTGCTGGTTGATGCATATTGCATCAATATTGCATATTGAAAATCATCCAGAAGTCAGATATAGCAGATGTGCCATGTAATTACGCTATCATTTAAGGGTTCCAGACACTGGCTTCGTAATTCTAAGAATCTATTTCTATCCATTAGAAAATTCCCAGTCATTTTTCCTAGATATTAAGAATTTTAGCCAGTTTTACTATAAGGAAAGGTTTATTCCAGCAGCTTCTTAAGACAGCAAAGCCAAGATTCAACTCATATAATATGATGCCTATGGATGATACATCCTAAACTAGGAGCTTAATCACTCCTCTTTCCCTCTGAAAAACATGAGAGAGTGAAACCTTTACGTGGTCATTCAAAACTTAGGTTGTACGAGTCACCCACTGGAATTGCTCTTTTATATCTGCTCGTAAGAAAGCTTATAGTACAACTGGCCTCCTAATTTGAGAATCTTACTTAAGAGACTAAACACAAAAGAGCTGAAATCACAGACAGATGAGGAGGCCCATTTCTTTTCTTATATATGGCATGAATCAAAGCAGAAGGTGTCAGAGTCCTAATGTTATAGCATCTAATATACTGTGCTTTGGGCACCCTCATATTCAGGACAGTTGCTTAGCAACTGGGATACAGGCTCAGGATGCAGAGAGTCTGGGATCTTTTCTCTGCCCAACACAATTAACATGACTTGGATAAATTGCTTCACCTTTCCCTATTTTTCTTCCTTCTTGTACATTTATTTATTCTGCTTCTTACCAAATGCTCCAGCAACTCCTTTGAAGTCATCACATCCTTCAAATAAAATTATTTTTTTCCTATGCTTCTGCAGATCATGGGCAAGGGACCTGGGTGTCATTCCCTCTCACTACCTGTCTCTCACAGGCAACCAGCTTCTCCTTGACAACACCCATCATGGACACAAAAGACATGCCATATTTGTGATATGGGAACTGAGGCATTTCAGTGAGGAAGGTTTTTTTTTTTTCCTTCCTGTGTGCAAATTTCTGAACAGAAACCATTTTCAAAAAATATAATCTGGCATTTGGCAGAATGTCAGTAGACTTTATACGATAACACTATCCAACTTGACATATTAGTACAGAATCTGCAAGACAGCATACTTTTGGCTCTGTTACACATTCCTACTACTACTACTGCTGCTACTACTGGCAAATTAAGACAGGTGGAAGGACAGTGGAGCTAACATTAGATCTTTGTGAGGGCACTCTGCTTGACTGATGGTTCATAACCATTCAGCACAGACAGTGAGCTGCAAGATTTTGTCGTCCAAGTTAGGAGCTCTGTCTGATGGGCAGATGAATGAAGAGTTGGCTCCAAAATCTGTAACTCTTTGATTTTGTGGTTGTTTTCTGCATCCTGATCTCATTGCAGCTGCCACCTCAAAGAACAGAGTGAGAGTAATTGTATTGGCTTGCCTCCAAAGCCCGGAGGAGTAGTCACTCGCTACTCACCCAGATTATCTGCCAGGCAAACAGAAAGGTTAATGATGTAGAGCTTGATTACTCTGGTAGAAAGAAAGCAGTCAGCTTGATCCAAAAATCTTTATTGTCTGTGTAAGGGAGATACATTAAAAAGACTCAGAACTAAAATACATTGTTTCTCTATTCTGCCTTTGAGCATAGGAATATTTGCCTTCTGGCAGGTATGTTCTTGTAAGTAGTGGATTTTTGCTGCACATATATCTTTTCACCTGAAGCTTGTCCTTTAATTTTAAGACATTGCAATAGTTTTGTTGTTAATAAAGCTGGGCTTCTTCAGGACATACCATGAGAAGAAACATTTGAACATATTTGTCCCTGGAACAGATTGAAAACCATTAGTTGAAATACGTACATATAAATGCATGTCTCCCCCTGCAGTGCTACAGGCTGGGCGCAGGGTGGCTGGAGAGCAGTCAGGGGGTACTAATTGACAGGAAGCTCAACATGAGCCAACAGTGTGCCCAGGTGGCCAAGAAGGCCAATGGTATCCTGTCCTGTATCAAAAATGGCGTGGTCAGCAGGACAAGGGAGGTGATCCTTCCCCTGTACTCTGCATTGGTGAGGCCACACCTGGAGTATTGTGTTCAGTTCTGGGCCCCTCAGTTCAGGAAAGACATTGAGGTGCTGGAGCGGGTCCAGAGAAGAGCAACAAGACTGGTGAAGGGACTTGAGCACAAGACCTATGGGGAGAGGCTGAGGGAGCTGGGGTTGTTTAGTCTGGAGAAGAGGAGGCTCAGAGGTGACCTCATCACTCTCTATAACTACCTGAAGGGAAGTTATAGCCAGGTGGGGATTGGTCTCTTCTCCCAGGCAGTCAGCAATAGGACAAGGGGGCATGGGCTTAAACTCTGCCAGGGGAAATTTAGACTGGATATTAGGAAGAAATTCTTTACAGAGAGAGTGGTCAGGCATTGGAACGGCCTGCTCAGGGAGGTGGTAGACTCGCCGTCCCTGGAGGTTTTTAAAGTGAGGTTGGACATGGCACTTAGTGCCATGATCCAGTAAACAGACTAGAGTTGGATCAAGGGTTGGACTCGATGATCTCTGAGGTCTTTTCCAGCCCAGTCGATTCTGTGATTCTGTGAAAAATATGTGTGTGTGACAGACAGAGTGTATGTGTGTGTATACACTTGTATGTGTGTGTATACAGTTATATGTGTATGCCACAGGCAAAGGATTTCTGGTGTTCATCTTCAAGATAAATGCAAACCAGGTCTATCGAGTCAAACACAACAACTCCTTCAACTCTGCATCACCCCCCCCCCCCCCAAACAAAAAGCAACAAACAAACAAACAAAAACTAAAAAACAACAGCAACAAACAAACAAGCAAAAAAACGACCAAGAAAATCACCCACAATAAAAGTAACAAGAAGCCACCAGCTGGACAAATGAACAGCAACAACAACAAAACTAGAGAACAGTGAAGATAAAAAGAGTTTATTGTGTGCAAAAGACAGTAGAGTTTATAAAGACTTCTATAAACTTTGGCTTTCTTTTTTTAACAAGGGTCTGCTTTGTGGAAGTGTTTAATATTTAAACCAAAAAAAAAAGTGAACAAGAAAATTTATGATCCCATGAAAATGTAAATCTTCCATCCTTTGGTTGAAAATGAGAATATTCTGGTCCAGGACTGAAATACTGAAGCCAAAGTTCAATATATTTCTCTCCATGGTGGTTCATATGGGTTATAATTCAGAAGCACTTCTATTGCATTCTTTCATGTAGGTTTGATTCTTCGGCTGACACATATCTCCCATGGTACCTGGCTATGAAGAAACCCTTTGTTTTCCACACTTCCTTCTATAAACAGTGGCTTCCAAAAAATTTAAACTTTCCATAGGACAGAAATTTATATTCTAAATTGCTCTACATTCACCTATTTAGGACCCAAGGGAATGGCAGAAAGATGCATCAGGGGAGGTTTAGGTTGGACATTAGGAAGAGGTTCTTCATCCAGAAGTTGCTGGAGCACTAGAACAGGCTCCCCAGGGAAGTGTCACAGTCCCAAGCCTGACAGTGTTCAAGAAGAGGTTAGACAAGGTCCTCAGACACATGGTGTGAACTGTGGGGTTGTCATATGCTGGGACAGGAGTTGGACTGGATGATCCTTGGGAGTCCCTTCCAAGTCAGGGCATTCTATGATTCTGTCTTATGGTGTAAGATAGAGATTCTATCTTTAGGACATGGTGTAAAAGAAATGCATAAGAATGTATTCTGTCTCTTCTCCTGCTATTTCTTGATTACTCAGTGTAATATTTACCATAGAATCATAGAATGTCCTGAGTTGCAAGGGATCCACAAAGATCATCAAGTCAAATAAGCTGTGATGTAGGGTTTTTTTGGTTTTGTATTTGTTATTACTTTTTGAGTTTCACTCCTTCCTGTTAAATAGGTTCTTATTAAATAATTATATTTATTAATTCTTCCTTTTGTTTACACCTCTATTTTTGCTGGAAGTTTAGAGCAGGCTAATGGTGTCTGTACTGTGTTCCTTGCTACACTTGCAGACCTAAAGCCTAGGGACCCACCATGGACAAGTCCCAGCCTCAGGGCAGTTGTCATCTCTGTCCTGCTTTGTTGGCTCCTCAGTTATCCAGACTCAAGGTAAACCAGAATAAATGTGATGCAGGGAAAGATGTTGCTCCCCGAGTCTTACACAGTACACTGTAAAGATGCAACCAGGGATTACCTGAAGGACCAGATTTGTAGCAAATATGGCTCTGAACAGAGATACAGGTAGTGATATTACCACATTAATTTTACACTAATGAACACATTCTCAGTTCAGATCTCACCCATAGTTCCCTGATCAGTTTATCCTGTACTATTTCCAGAAGCATGATGCTTAGGAAAGGGCTGTCTTCCCAGTCCACAGGATCCCACTCTGGGTCCCACTACCATTTTCACAGTGAATGAAACCAGAGAGCTGGTCCAGGTGAAAGCAAAGAACCCAGAAAAACAGTTTAGTCATTCTTGCCTAGACTTAAAAAAAAAAAAAAAAAAAAAAAAAAAAAAAGTTGTAGAAATTAAAAAAAGAAAAAAGTGTTGATTTATTTCAGTAAAAAATCATCAAAAATTCAGTTCACAAACATACATGTGTATGCTCTATTAAATGCAGTCTTGACTTTTAGCCTGGAGCCAGCTTACAGGAAATATTAGAAATACGCACCTTCTTACCGTACAGGGAAACTGTCTCCTATCTAATTTGAGAAGAAAGTGGAAAAAAGTGTAACTTTGCACCAACATTTAAGATACAAGATGATTAATATCTCCATGAGTGTTTCAAATGCTGGTAGAATGAAAATCTCACTAAGAACCATACATAGGTCAAATCAGTAATATTTTCCTTAATGGGGAAGAGGATGGTGTTGCTCACAGCAGCTGAGAAAGAAGGAAGATTTTTGTAAGCCTTAAGATAGAGATTAAAAAGAGCTCTTTTCATAAGCAAGGGATATACAAGTGGGAGAGGACTGAGTGAGGAAAGAATTCAGGACAAATGTCTCAAAGCAGCTATGGAAAAAGCTCTTCAAAAACACAGAAAACATTCTGAAAAGCTGAAGGAACAGGCAAGATGCCACCAAAGTTGCCTAGAAGTCAACAGCTGCCAAGTCAAGGCAGGCTTTAAAAAACATGTATGTCCGGAAATGTCATTTTTCCTAAAAATCTACTGGGGCCCAGAGGCACAACAAAAGAAATCCACTACAGCTGCACAGCAATTGGTAAATTCTTGTTCTCGTGTTTCATGTCAAAATCCTTTCTCTTTACTTCTCTAATTCATGTGTCAGTGCATGGAGGTAATCCAGACACTGAAGAGATTTTTGTACTAAAATGTCTGTTAGGAGACAACACTGAGCTCTAGAAAGGAAGAGGAATATATAAGAAAAGCTCAAAATACAGAGTAGAGGGTAGAGAAATGGGAGTCTGAGATGAGAAGGTAACAGACAGTGGGTGAAAAAACGGGGTCAGTTTTCTGAAATATACAAGTTTAATAATTATTCCTAGAGCTACAGTTTGAAAGCAGAAAACAAAGATGAATATCATGCCATCTGAAATCATTGTAAGCCTATCATTCTGAGTAAATAAGGTTTTGACGTTCCACAAAACAGAAACTCAATGGGAAAAAAAAAAAATAAAATTCATGACTCTAATTTTTGAAACATAAATGATGAAGTGTGATGTTTGTTGAGGGAGGAAGGTGAGGGTTGTGTGTGCATGAAAAGCTTATTTTTTTTTATTTAACTGGCAACAAATATGGTTCTGCTTGATTTTCAGAAACCAGATAAGACTACACATGGGCTTTCTGAACTGGCTTACAGGTCACTGAAGTAACCTAGAGGAACGAAAAAAAAGGGTGTAACTGTGTTTAGCCAATGACAGCAAGACGTCCCGCTGCTCAATTACCTGCATGACCTTCTGTCGGTAGCAGCTATCAAACCTCTGGAATAAGATATAGCAGTTTTTAAGAAGTTGTGGTTTACTATTTGCTGCTGAAAACTTTCCTGATGGTCCATGTATGTCAGGATTAAGAAAACCCATGATTTCACCAGGTGCTGTTCTGTGGATGAGAGATCTGGGAAAAGCTAGCACAGAAACTGCTGTGAGCACACAATGTTGCTCAGGGATCCTTCTCAGCAGGAGAAGTCTTCCAAGGGCTGAATTCAGCAGTTTTACTAGTGTTTTTTGTCTCTGAAGTGTTTTTCTTGTGCTTTCATGTAAGGCTTACCTGCCTCCAGGGAGTAAGAGGATGAGGAATTTAGTATTCCCATTCATTCACTATCTTTGTTTTACCCCTGCTAATTACCCCTCTGGAACTAAACTGAACAGAACATTAAACCACTTGTCCTTACAGGAAAAGGGATTTGAGAGAATTAAGCTGGCAGAAAGATATCTGTGAGGGATGTTCTCTTATGGGAAACATCTTCTTTGCTCCTTTGAATGAAGGCAAATACAGAAGATCACCAAATTGAATGGTTTTTTACATTTCATTTTCCATTTGTTGCATTTGTAATGACTGGGGCAGGTTAATTTAAGTCTTAAATTCAAATGTTAAAGAAATAACCTTTTCAAAGCCTGACATTAATACAAATCTCTTTTATCTCATTTTCATTCTCTCATCTTAAAAGATGACAAATTTGATGCAGTATTTATTATTTCAAATGGCAATATGGCATGCTAGACGGTAGCCTATGAAAACAGGGAAAATAAATGAAATTGCGTCTTTTATTTTTGTACAGAACAGGCACTGGATAGAGAACTTTGGGATTCCTGTTCCACCGAGCCTGTTTCTTCTCCTATTTGTCTTTCATAAGCTTACCAGAGTGTCACTAAATATATGATTAAATGTGCTCACAGCCTCTAGGCATTACCCTACCTAAAAATCCTGAAGAAAATGCATTGCATGGTTGGTAAAAAACAAGAAAGATAGCCTGCCTTAATTTAAAATGGCCTAAAAAACTCATATACATGTAACAGCATACAGCATTTCATCCCAGATGCTCACAGTTCTTTCAGTTACAGTAATGTTATTAGTAGAAGGTGTAACATTCATGTATTAAGACCTTTACACTAATTAAAAAAAAAATAAAAATAAAATTACATGATTGACATTAGATAACAAGAGGAAAATAAAGATAATAAAAATAGTAATAGACTTAAAAGCCTCTCATATAGCCCTTTTATCAATAGTTCTCAGTTTCCTACAAAAGAAGTGATAATCATTGTGTGGTTTGCACAGCAGAAGTTTTTGGAGGTTAGTTTAACTAAATTATCCAACTAGTTCCAGTGCTTAAAACAAAGGACATTACTGCAATGAACAGCAAAGATTACTCTTGTTTATCAGACCATAACATCTCTTCCCTTGCTTAGGATGCTGGCAGGCTAACGTTAGCACTCTTACTTCTCCAGACCACTGTTTTATTTTCAGTAATAAAATAAAGCAATAAACCCCACTCATTGTCAACCCTACTGCTTAGGATGAAGTAAAATCCCAGATGGCAGAGGTACTACTCCATGTCTGCAGTTCAACTCAGTAGAATAGTGTGCCAAATGGCCACAAAACTATTTTCATTATATAACGAATTGGGAATGAGGTAGCATACAAATCAAGTGAATGAAAAGAGTGCTGATATTGCCTGAATCAAGGATCAGAGTAAGCAAGGAGATACCTGCATAGAAGCAAGGCAGATGTTTGCCCAGTAAATATGTCTCTCTTTCTTTGTTTTTCTTTACTTTTTGCAAGGTTTTTTTTTCAAGTCTTTTATGTGAGGTGGCAACTCAGGATGATGTGAGTGATATGTACTGAATTTTAGTAAATGTAGCATGTGTTTTTCTCTGAAGTCTGAAAACATGTGAGTCATCATAATAGCTTCAGGTTGTAAGTAACATCAGCAATGAAAACGTTAAACCACAAAAACAAGTTACCATTATAATGGTTCACTTACCCTGCAGAAAAATAAATAACTAGATGAAATCTCTTTTAATAACTAAGAAGGATTATCATGGACAATTCACTGTATTTGGCAGACATTCACAGACTATCTCCTAGAGGATTATTAGGCCTATGTCTTTATGAATAGCTGTATAAATTTATTTTTGTTTTATTTACAGCCATGCTACACTTCACTTTCTTAAGATTCAAGGCAGGGAGGGTTGTGGGCCAAAAAGCTTGACATTTAACTGTAAATAAGCAGAGCAACAGAGATTACAGGAAGGAGAATAAAAATAAGCAATATAAATGAAGTGAAATCTTCTAATGATAAACAGAACAATAATACTTTAGCATTATTTTCTCAGGAAATTAGACCTTAACAACAATTTAACCTTGAAAGTTTCATTGCTCTGCATATTGCTAGTAATGAGCCTTCCAAATAACCAGTTCAGGGTGCTTGCATTTTTGTGAAGCTAAGAGGATGTCGGCAGAAACTGGATCACTTTATGGGCAAGAAAGTGATCAAGAAGGCGGGAGGGTTAAGAACTTCCTAGTGTTGACATAGGTGACAACTACGAGGAGATAAATCTTGGATTTAGCAGGTAATGCATTGATGGGGAATTTACATATTTAATCCAGGACTGGAAACTTTGCTCTAAGAGGCAATTGCCCAGGTGTAACATTGCTAAGCACTGCCACACAGAAAACCCTCGGGCACATGCCTTTTAGAATCATTTAGCAGCTGGTGCTGAAATAGCTGAGAATTTAGGTTTTCTTTCCCCAACGAGGAAGCTGAACTACTGAAATAGAAATACTTTGTTGTCTTGTCAACAGTGGATAAAATATCATTTCAAGTGCAATGAGAAATACTGTAAACAAACTACAATTGTTTCTGTATGGTAAGATGAAAGTCTGTTTAGCTGCTTAATGATCTCATTCTAAAAATCCATCATGAAAGACAAGTGACTATAGGTGATATGAAGAAAAACTACAACTTTTAAAGTTGTATTGTCAACTTCAGCTACCTTTTTCAGTAACGGATTTCCTTCTGAACATCATTGTAGTATACATTACATCCACCAAAAAATATACATTATTAGGTAAAAAGATTAAAAGTTTCTGTTGAAACTGGTAAATATAATGTCTACACAACTTTTCCTTAAGTAAATATTCATTTGGCAATTTCTTATAAGACTCTTCCCAGAAATGTGTCTCAGAGGGGAACTTGAAGGGAAGTAACAGTCTCTTGAGTCAATTCAGAGAAAGAGAGCTCTGTGTATAAGACTTCATGGAGGATATAAGACATCTATGTGAGTGAGTGATCAATGGGAGGATGAATCTGTTAGAAGATGAGTGGTAGACATGAGGAGAATTTTGCTGGGAGAGCAGACATTCATGGAAGGATTCGGTGATCAATGATTTTTGTCAGCTTGATGTTTAAGACTGAATGTAATTATGGTGTATATTATAATAATTTCTACAATAGTTAAGAAACCAGTCAGGGCAATCTCTGTAGTAAAATAATTTACTTATAATAAAAAAAAAAAAAAAACTACCACCACCACCAAAAAAACCCACATGAAACCAAAAAACTAACGGGGAGATCTAAATGACTGAAGAGAATCAAACATGCCAACTACCTTTGAAAGGAATAAAAAAGGGGATGTTGGAGAATATTGACATTTATTTGCCTAAGAAATTGTAGAAGTTTTTGTAAAAAAAAAGAAAAAAAAAAAAAAGAAAAAAGAAGTTATTTGTATTTCTGTGAAATAAGAATACAACAATTCTGACAGATTTGGCAAAACATCAAATAATCTTACAGTATATAGAGAAAGTGATGGATGACATGTTGATTTTGATCTGCCTTTATATTTGGACCATTGTGACATACTCACAAACAAATAAGAACATTTCAAGTATAGTTTAGGTACACAGTTGTTCCTAAAAAGTCATATTCTTATGTACATCTATCAACACAGCAATGCCAGCCTGTGAAGATACTGCATCTAGGGGTCTAATTGGAGTGTCTCTCAGGAAAGTATTCAATTTTATTATGAATTACTTAAAGTGATGGATGCCCATATAGGTGGTACAAAGAATCTTTGTGTGAAAATATACAGCAAGTAATGTGTATGATGGGAGGAGACTTCAAGCTGATTTAGAGAAGCTGGAAAAAATGATCTGAAGTTACTTGAAGGAGAGAGGGTTGATATTTTTTCTATAGGAAAAATAAATCTCATAATTGGGGTTATGTTGTCATTTAGAAAAGGTTAAAAACAATCTGATTGGGAGCAAAGACAACAAGGAATATAATAAAGAAAATTTCATCTTTTTGTGTAAGAAACATAGAAACAGGCTACAGGCTATTGCTCTGTCTGCAGTTTTGGATGTGTTTAAGAAAAGACAAAGAAAAGCCCTTTGGAGATACACATTTGATCTTGTTACCTTTGTGGGAGAAAAAGTAAACCAGTCTTTTTGGGTACCTTCAAGCGCCACATTCCTGTGATGTTGTATTTTTGCAGAAAGCTTACTAGCTCATCTTGTACAGCCTGGACAAAACACACCAAGATTTCTATAGATGTAAGCAGTGGCTAAACTTCAAAGATAAAGATCAGATTTTGATTCTGGTAAAAGGAATAGTCTTATTGGAAAGGAAAGCAGTGAAAAGGAGAGATGAACAGCCATCGAAGACGTGTTGGCTCTGTTTTGCCATTATGGTGGTGAAACTACATAAATTGGAAATGATTTTTTTATTGTAGCTTGCTTGTGAATTATAGAAGTATGTGTCAAACAGACCACTGAAAAATGTGGAGTTAAGAGAGACAAATTTGAAGCAAAGAAGGTGACTTACAGCTCTTGATTATGTAGGGTGTGCTTGGTCAATGTTACAAAAAGCCTGTGCGAAAAATGGAAATGGAAAATAAACAAATCTACAAGGGACAGCTCCTTAAATAAAAACAGGATAAAGCTGTGTTATTTCTTATAATTCTGCAAAACAGAGGAAAATCAATTTCCATGTAATGCAGGAAAAATTACAGGTACGAGATGTACCACAGAAACCCCAATAAGCTGGAAAACAATCTGATCTTCTAATTAGTGAAGCAAGGCAGTGAGTAAAGCTGTTGATCAGAGGGAATTCATGCTAGCTTACATTATTGTAGAGTGTCAATGTAGGAACGATTGACATTTTGCTCATAAAGGAAAGGGAAGGAAATCTGGACTTCTAAGAATTATCTCAGCTTTCAACAGAAAGGCACAAGGCACCTCCTTATAACCTTTGAAAAAAATGGAATATGTAAGTCACTATAGGAGACTTAATCTTTCAGACTCTATATGTTCAGAGCATGGGGGGATTGACAACACAATGAACTTCACACAGAGAGTGAAGGTGCCATTCAGCAAGAACTGGACACGCTGGGGGACTGGGCAAAGAACCTAATAAAGTTAAACAAGGGCAAGTGGAGGGTCCTGCACATGGGAGGAAAAACTCCAGTCACCAGTACAGGTTTGGGGTGGATCTGCTGGAAAACAGCGCTGCAGAGAAGGACTTGGGAGTTCTGGTGGATGACAGGTTGACCATGAGCCAGCAATGTGCCCTTGTGGCCAAGAAGGCAAATGGTACCTGAGGTGCATTAAGAAGAGTGTGACCAGCAAGTCGAGGGAGGTTGTTCCTCCCCCTCTGCTCTGCCCTGGTGAGGCCACATCTGGAGTTCTGTGTCCAGTTCTGGGCTCCCCAGTATAAGAAGGACAAAGAATTACTGGAGAGAGTCCAGTGGTGGTCTACAAAGATGATTACGGACCTAGAGCACCTTTCCTATAAGGAGAGACTGAAATAACTGTTTCTGTTCAGCCTGGAGAAGCTGAGAGGGATTCTCATGAATGTTTATAAACATCTCCAGGGTGGATGTCAAGAGGATGGACCAGACTCCTTTCAGTGGTGCCCAGTGGCAGGATGAGGGGCAACAGGCACAGACTGAAACATAGGAGATTCCATCTCAATATGAGGAGAAACTTCTTTACTTTGAGGGTGCCAGAGCACTGAAAGAGGCTGCACAGAGAGGTTGTGGAGTCTCCTTCTCTGGAGACATTCAAAACCTGTCTGGACACATTCCTGTGTGATCTGCTTTGGGTGAACCTGCTTTAGCAGGTGGGTTGGACTAGCTGATCTCCAGAGGTCCCTTCCAACTCAAACCATTCTGTGATTCTGTAAAATCTGAAGCAGCCTTTAGAAGCCTCAAAGCCACTCAGGAAGTGTCACGGAGACTTGAAGGGCAGTACCAGGCTTCGTAAAAGCCTGTCATTATCTGGGATAATTTGGTGCAGCACAGAACCTGCCTTGTTGTCTCATTCTCTATTGCACAAGGAGCATTTAATCAATTTTCAACAGCTGCAGATCCCATTATATTATGTTGAAATTCAGTGTCATGATATCACAGATACTACTCACATCTTGCTTTCTTTTTGAAAAAAAAATATAAGTCTCATGAAGTAAAACTGTATGCTTTAGTAACTGCCATTGGAACTATCAGTTTGATCTATTAAATGCCATTGATTCAACATCTTTCCTTCACCTTGCAAATAGAGAAGCCATCACACAATGCAATACATGTGTGCGTGTTCCTGCTCAGAGCCAGAAGGTCAGTTCAGAAGACTCACATTCAAAATACTGCAAACCAGCTCAGTGATATTAAAAAACAAAAAAAACCACATGCAAACAAAAAAACCCTATACAAACAAAAAAACCCAATCAACCAACAAAAAAACCAAACCAAAACAAAACCAACCAACAAAACCAAACCAAACCAAAATACAAACAAAACAGAACAAACAAACAAACAAACAATAAATGAAAGAGAAAATGAGCAAAGAAACAAGAAAACCTACCACTGTTCTTGAAGATGTGGAAAATGTTCCAACACATTACAGAGTGATAAAGGTTTTGTGTGCTGTCATTTGTGCTGGACTCACAGCACAAATATATTCAAGGGAAGCTGATGATGGTGCAGCTGTGGTGACACAAGCTATGGGAATAGCTCACAAAACCTAGTTTGAGGTCCTTGTTCTATCTATGTTTCACAAATTGGAGTTGGTATATTGTAGTACTAACTCCTACAGGAAATCCTCCAGACCACATCGGTTTGCTTTATACATACAGTCTCATTCAACTGAGCCATACATAACGTAAGGCAGATTTTGTGCCTGTCTGGAAACATTTTTTAAACCTTTTATTTTAAAATCTTACTACATACAATGTTTATCTGCAAATTACAGGAAAAGTTCACATTAGGCATCCAGCTTAATTGGGAAATATTTATATGCTGTGCTGATAACCAACACTAAACTCCAGGCTGAGCAGTCTTCTGCTTTCATCCCCTGGAAACCATGGCTCTTTTCTGTCCTCGAAAATTTGCTCTGAGGGTCTTCACAGTATCACAGTATCACAGTATGTTTAGGATTGGAAGGGACCTCAAAAAATCATCTAGTCCAATCCCCCTGCTGGAGCAGGAACGCCTAGGTGAGGTCGCACAGGAACATGTCCAGGCAGGTTTTGAATGTCTCCAGAGAAGGAGACTCCACAACCTCCCTGGGCAGCCTGTTCCAGTGCTCTGTCACCCTCACTGAGAAGAAGTTTCTTCTCAAATTTAAGTGGAACCTCTTGTGTTCCAGCTTGATCCCATTACCCCTTGTCCTATCATTGTTTAATAAGGACACCCCTCAGTCTCCTCTTCTCCAAACTAAAGAGACCCAGCTCCCTCAGCCTTTTCTCATAAGGGAGGTGCTCCACTCCCTTCATCATCTTTGTTGCCCTGCGCTGGACCCTCTCCAGCAGTTCCCTGTCGTTCTTGAACTGAGGGGCCCAGAACTGGACACAATATTCCAGATGTGGTCTCACCAGGGCAGAGTAGAGGGGAAGGAGGACCTCTCTCGATCTACTAACCACCCCGCTTCTAATACACCCCAGGATGCCATTGGCCTTCCTGGCCACAAGGGCACAGTGCTGGCTCATGGTCATCCTGTTGTCCACCAGGACCCCCAGGTCCCTTTCCTCTACACTGCTCTCTAATATGTAATTTCCCAACCTAGACTGGAACCTGGGGTTGTTCCTGCCCAGATGCAGGACTCTACACTTTTCCTTGTTAAATTTCATTAGGTTATTCCCCGCCCAACTCTCCAGCCTGTCCAGGTCTCGCTGGATGGCAGCACAGCCTTCTAGCGTGTCAGCCACGCCTCCCAGCTCAGTGTCATCAGCAAACTTGCTGATAGTACACTCTGTTCCCTCGTCTAAATCGTTAATGAATGTATTGAATAATACAGGCCCCAGTACTGACCCCTGAGGCACTCCACTAGATACTGGCTTCCAACTAGACTCCGCATCATTGACTAGCAAACTCTGGCTTCTCTCCTTAAGCCAGTTTGCAACCCATCTCACTACTCTATTGTCTAGACCACACCTCCTCAACTTAGCAACCAGGATGCTGTGGGAGACTGTGTCAAAGGCTTTACTGAAGTCAAGGTAGACCACATCCACCACTCTGACATCATCCATCCACCTTGTCTTGGTG
>NC_137542.1:73695049-73780049 GCF_963082525.1 Nesoenas mayeri | reverse complement strand
TGTTGTGGGGTGATTTGTTTTTCTTTTCTTATGAAGACAGAAGAGAATTGCTTAGTTTCTTCCATGTTCCTTTATTTAAACTTTGAATAATAAAGACTTGTAAAACATGCTATTTTCCCTTTCTCTGTTTTGCTAGACAACAAGCAACACATTGTAACTAATCTGCTTTTTCTATCACAATTTCTCACTATAGAAGGCCTATTATTGTCCTAGAATATACATTTCTAAGCGTTTAATGAAGACAACACATATTAGCCAGGTTCCCAAGATTTACATCTGCCTTTGAACACGTTAAAACACAATGTTTTCTCATTGCTATCTGAAGTTATGCCAGATTTACAGAGGTTATCCTTTATGTAGAATTTCCTGGTCAAGCACACTATTCACCTTCTCACTAGCAAATTGTTCCCTCCTGGTTTTATTGTCTTATGTTTCAAGTGTCAGAGGGCCTGAAACCTTTCAGGGAATTAATCCTTGATAAATTCGTAGTGAAAGGATGGAACTGTTTGCAAGTGAGAAAAGGTGTCTCAACAAGGTTAAGGGATTTTTCCACTTCCATTAAGAAAGTCATTGGAAAGACAGCTTTCTGCAGCCCAATAGTCCCCCACAAGGCAGACCACAGTAATCTTCCTTGCTATTTAATGGTTTTTCTGTAATTGAAAAAAAAATAAAAAAAATAAAAAAATTCAAGCCCTTTTGCCATTGAGAAGACATTTCATCGTATTCCAACATCCATTGGCTGAACAAAACTCTAATTTATGTAACCACTACACACAGGATTTTCCCACTGAAGTCAGTCTGTATGTGTTCAAGGGGTTTTGAAAGCTTAGCACTTTATCTAATTGATTAAATAGAGGTTTCACTTTAGCTGCTCCTTTTTTTTTTTTTTTTTTTTTAGTTGGCTAAGAAGCTTATTGCTTGATATTGGAGACCCAGGAGCTCTATATTTACACCACTCCCTTCCTCATGACAACTTTTGCTGCTGTTGACTGACAGCCCTGCAAACTGGATCTAACTTTGGTGTGCAAGGTCTGTAGCTCTCAGTAGGCAGTCAGGCATCATCAGCTCTGCCTTTTCCATGTGCTACTCTGGAAGAAAACTGATTATCATAAATATGTTCTTTTCAACAGGTTTTTGGACTTTTAGTTTTTCCAAGTCCTCTACCAGCAACCATGTTTTTTCCCTGGTCACACTAACGTAAGCTGGATGTTGTAGTACTAATATAAAATAATAAAGCATTACAAAATTTTATTTTCCTTTGCTTACGGCTGGAATGGTTGAGCCAAGAGCCACGTGGAAAGAAATGGTAAAAGGTTATTTAGCTTGTAGTTGTACTGTAAGCGTACAGGAAAATTGAATTTGAGTTTTACATGCCTATTCATGAAAGGTATGTCTTGACCGCTCAGGAATTGATTTTGAAACCCTACCTTTGCCTGGATGCAGTTTCTTGTGGGTGAGTCACAGCTACTTTTTGGAAAATCTCTTGCATCACAAAAGATAAAAGGAACTTAGTCATGATACTTAACTAGGCTTGGCTATAAACACTGGTATACATTGGTAAAGTAATAGAAGGTGGCAAGAGAAAGACCTTTGGTCATCCCTTATCTTTATACTTAAGAAATATCACATGCAGAAATGATTGGAGTACATTTTCATGCATTCTGTGTGTAATAAATATTTCAGTTGTTTTATACATACAGGATTATGCCCACAAATGCCTGTTTAATGCCTGCGGCTAATGAAAATCGAAGCAATGAAGATGTCATCTCTGATCCTTTCAAGCTTACATCACACAAACCTCTTTGAATCCTATATCACTCCTCTGGAGGAATCTGTTAGCGATTTCTCTGAGTCCAAGCAACAAACAACGATAAGCCCTTTTCTCATGGGTATGCTTTCTTTATCATCACTTCTACTGCACTATTGTATCTTACATTGCTATAAACACTGAAAGTTTGATCCTTGCATCTCAGGGGGACGTTTACACGTTGGTGTAAAATACCATGCCATCCAACAGTGTTTTACTCCCATTTCATTTGAGCAGGGGCAAATGTTAAGACAACGTACAGCAGGAAGCATTGGGCTCAGTAATTTCACAGAGCTTAGGAAAGCAAACATTTGGGAATCCTGCGGGCGCTGCCTAAAATATTTATCTGGGAGGTGAACACCTCATAGTCTTTAATGTATTTATCTCCACAACACCCCTGAGAGACTGGGGAGTGCTGCTATCTCTGGTTTATGCTTGAAGAACTAAAAGGCCAAGACCTAGTCTAGAAACAGATTTTGTATCATCAGCCAGTAAAAACATTTTTTTGGAGCAAACCTTCTGCTTTCATTTCTCCCATATAGGGAAAAAATAGGTATATAAACACACATGTTTTAATGAGGTGACCTGCTTAACATTATCACTGTTGCTAGAACAGAGATAAGATGCAACTGCAGACTTGATAGACACTGTAACCACTGGGCTGTTTTGGTTCTTCCTATGGGCTTTCTTAATGCAAAACAAAAAAGCTACCACATTCTCAGGTTACCTTTTGCCTTTGAAATTTACTTTTTATAGCAACCATGTCTATCAAAGGATAAGTTCAGTTTATGAATGAGTTAGAAGTGGTCCCTCAGTAATTTCTGTCTCTTCCTGTAGGTGCGGAGATGTTACTGTATTTTTTTTATTTTTTTTTTTTTGCTAGGACTGTAGCCCTGCTTATTATTTGGTAGAGAGGTCAATTTACAGGGGACATAATAAAATGCTCTGAAGTCAAGAACTATCAAAAATGAATTTTAAAAATGCATCATCAGATGTTTGGTATAGGCTTGAGGGCTGAGTAAGAAGTGAAGACATCAAGACATTTATTCAAGAAATCAACCTGAAATCTCAACAGACACAGAAAGACACAGGCATTTACTGAAGTCAGCAATTACATCTGACCAATGGAAATATGAAAATTCAAGTATCAAGCTTGCTTTGAGAGCCCTTTCAGTGTGAGAATACAGAAATATAGATAGTGAGGTTATTTGTCTCAGAAATGTAATTGCCACTGAACTACAAATAATGTAACAATCCACAAGGCTGGAAGCATCAGCTGTTAGAAATAACAGGATAATTTTTTACCTTCACTCAATGTCAGTATCCAGCTGGATGGAAGAGAGTCTGTTTCTCTCATATTTCCATGGACAACACAGCCATGAACATGAAATAAACTTAGACAGAAACCAGAAGGGAGTTTGCAGAGTATAGTATTTCTTATCAGCACACTGAGCACCCAGAGGTGCTTTGTGCTGGGAAATGCTGCTCAACCTCTTCAACCTCTTCACCCATTCCCTGCTACAAAGGAAAGGTTATTGCAGGCTGCCTAGGTCTGGTCTAGCACAGGAAGGTGCTATCCTGCAGACAATCTGGGAGTTTAATGTGACAAGAAGAATCGCATAGTATTCTTATCAAACCAGGATAGCATCAAAGAGTTAAGGTCTACTGACTCTGTGGAACTGAAAAATAACAAAAATGATTATCTATATATATATATATAGATAATATATATATATATTTGACTTACTGTTGGGATTTTTATTGGGAAGAAAAATGTTTTTGTTTTATTTGCCATAAAGTTCAAGATAAAGGGAAAGCATGAAGGTGAAAGCAAAAAAAGAAGGTCTGATTAAGCAGCAGCAAGCTGGTGCAAGGTAAGCTGGGCAAAGAATTTTTGTGTAGGACAGATCCTTGTTTTTTGCCAACTATGGTATCCTTAAAAAATGTTACTAGTAGCCTAGGATATTTTAATCCTGAGGCTCTTCAGGCTTCTTTGTTGTCTGCTTTGGTTTTGACTCTGTTTTCTATTAAAAACATAGAGAAAAGAAATCTTGTGCTGCTGGCAACTTCTCTGTAATCTCTGAAAGATCTTACGAACACAGTTTTGTGCAAATCTTTGTGTTCTATGGAGAATACAGTTTGAAAGCACATATTGTTTGAACCTATATATGAAATGGGTTATTTCCTAGCACACTAAGGGGAACCCTTGGCCTCCTCTACCCAGCAGGTGGAAAACTGGTTGAGTGAAGCCAGCCACCAACTCCTGCCATTGCCACAGATTTCCTCAGGGACTGTGAACCAGAGCGTGCCTCAGATTATGTCTATGCCCACACCAACACTTTAAAAATTAAGGGTTTCTTTTGAAATGGAGCTCTGTAGATTTCAATAATGCCTTTTTTTTTTTTTTATAAACTTCTCTTCCCGATTCAGTCCCACCCCTACAAGATGTAGCAGAGCCTCTAAAAAATCTGGGGAATGTTCAAGGGTCATGAATACAAATATCTAAGGAATTAAAAGTAAAAAAAAAAAAAACAAAAAACACACCAGGTCAAGACCAGGAACACCACAATCACCCTAGAGTTTTAAATGGACGTCTCTTAAAAAAAACCACAGAGAACAAATATGTAAAGCTCAGGGTTCAATGAATGTTTAGGACTGAACTGAGTCTATATGTATAGCCAAATATAGGCAAGGTTCTTTATCCAGAAAGTTTAACTGTTGCAATGAAGTAGGAGATACCTCCAAGTCCTACTCTGTCACAGATGGAACAGAATGGAAGACCTCGATACTACTTGTTAACCAGTGCAGAGGAAGAGATTTTTTACAAAAACAAGGCTAACAGTTCTTGATAACATATCAAAAGAATGGCTCAGACAGATGTATGCTGCTCTAGGAAGATTAAAGAGTGTACTGCCTTCTCTGTTAAGTCACTAACCTTAAGTCATCTAACTTAACTCATTGCCAATGCAGTATTTAGTTCTCAGGGGAAATAAATGTTCCCAGGGGATGATTTAGCTCACCTAAGAACTAAGCTTACACAGAGAGGTATCTCTCAATCTTCATTCCCCATACAAGTAGCTTCCAATTAATAAGATCATGATTTAGGTTATTCAGTTGGGACTCAAAGCATTGACAGGATGAATCTGTCTGTCTGGAAATTTCTTATCTGTTTTTTATTTATTTGTTGCCTTCTTTCACTTCCTACTTTCAGCATGAACATAAAAAATACTCAGTCTTTTGACTTTCACAATAGTATTCCACAAACTCCATTAGATAAGATATTTGATTTTCTACACTCTAATTTGTTCTTTAAATAAATGAAATTTGACACAGATTTTACATCAGGAAAACATTGTTAGTACATGTGCAACACTGAATTAATCTGCGCTCTTGTTTCACTTCAGTGGTCCAGTGTGAAAATTATCCATATGTGCTAGTTCAGACCGCCTTTGATCTAGAATCAACAAATTAGCTCCCTTAGCTGGCAACTGCAGGCATGAAACAGAGCAGTGTGCTTCTGATCCCATAGCCTAGGGATCAAATGGATGCAAGTCAGTCGATGCCATTTACTCTATGAACTGGGATGCTTCATATGACATGGATTACAGAGATGGCATGGGCATAATCAGCCTGGCCCACATTCTTTCTTGATTTTGGATTTTGGCGTCATGTGTGAGGAAGAGTTGTTCTTTCTATTTGTATGAAGGCAGGAAGGGGACAAAAGCAATCAATGAAGAAATTGCTGGAAGAAAATGTCCTAAAGTCAAGCGGTTTATACTTACCTTATGTATCTTACTAAGTCGCCTGGCTATTTTCTTCCATTGTCTTCACAAGCAGATTTATTTGGATAAAGGAAACCCCAAAGTACTATTATCGGGCAAATCCCCCCTGTGTTTACTTTTTTAAAATAAAAGATTAAATCCATACAACATTTAAACTTTAATGAGTTCAGGTATGTTCTAGCCAGAGGTGATTTGTTATCCCAAATCCTTATGCCATCGTATTAATGACTGCTTGCACCAAGGGGCACTCAGGGTAATCCCCCATCTCTAGCAATGACAGCTCTGTGGTGATTGCTGTGTAATTAATCAGAGACTGCTGTTAGAATGAGGACATCGTAATCTGATGCATAATGAAACTTATTAACACTGTCCTGCATAATTTATGGGATCTAATCATTATAATGTAGGTATAAGTATAACATGTAAACAGTTTTCTTTCATTAAGCCTATGAACTAACATGCCATGAGAAATCGAGGTCTGGGATCCTCAATTTTGCCAAGTGTTGTTGAATTGGCCCATTTTAGCAGAGATACAGGAGTAATTGATTTCCTATAAAACTCTAAAAGCAGCCTCCACTACGAGGAATATTTGCAAACATTCCATTATATGGTATTTGCATTCCCATTGTGCTCTATCTGACTAAGGCTTGAAATCCCACTGAGAAGAGCACTTCATAAACACTGGCAATGAACAACTTCTGTCCAAAGGAGCTGACAGCTTATAAAGACAAAAGAGAACCAGGAAGAGGAAACATTATTTTCTTCCTCGTTCTTATATGTGGTGTTTTGAAGAACCAAGAAATTAATAACCAGACGCACAACATTATTTAACCTCCTACCTCTCCCAGCTGACTACTTCTATTCAATTCCTCAGTTGCTTAAAGATGCAGATATATTAAGTACCTCACCAAAACCTAAGATATGTGGATCGGATCACAGTTAACAGATGGATTAAGACTGAAACTGGCATCTTTTTAATCCCAAAGAATGTATTTATGTATAAAATAAGCACTAATTCTATAAATCATTTTCAAAGTAAGATTTTTAGAACACCAGAGTTAGATACAAATATATACAGCCACAAGCACTCTCCACCCAGTTTGTTAAAGGTAATAAGTGTTCCAAACCAAGATCATGTATGCCAAATTTCAACTTTATTTTAATTTTTATGGTTGTCGCTATGAACACCTGAATATAGTGGTTTATAATGGCTTCTCTGACAGGCTGTTATAATTTCAATGGCACTAACAATACTACTATAATTAGTGACTTTTGTATTGTGTTAACAAATGCCAGAGTGTGCTACCAGTCTTCCAGATGACTTACCCAGGTTTTAATTAGTGTCTATCTTTCTTTTCTTTGTGAAGATATACACTTACTAAAATGACTCAATGCTTTGCACCATGTACAGGTCAAAATATCCACCTGTCAAGTGGGTTTAGAGCTGCATAGAAGGAGGAAACTACTTGCTACATTTTATTAATGGAACAGATTGCATAGTTCTCCAAATAGAAATGGGAGGAATTATGTGACAGATGGATCAAAACCTTCCTGTTCTTGAAATCCAACAGATGAGACAGACTTCTCTTATAACACTAGTTGGATAGCAAGATGCTGATTAACTAGACCTGAGTGAATCTTCTGTCCCTTTGCTCTGAGCATTCATAAAAGACTTAAGTATCGGATGATTTTTCTTTATCCTATTTTACACCTTAGCAGTATGGATGTGGTGTGACAGTGTGTATAGGTTTGCATACACAAACAGGCATACACATCATTATAGGCATACACATTAAACTATCAGTGTAAAATCATTCCAGTTTATATTTTAATTTCCACAACAAATTAGTTCATAATATATGTTTAAATTGCCGTTAACAAATACTGGAGTTCTCACAGTATCAATACATCCATGTCTGATTTATTCTCGAAATTAGTATGAAGTGCTACCTGTTAAAGATTTAGAGCCTTCATTACAAGGCTATTGATTTAATCACACTAAAAAAGAATTTACCAGTTCTTGAAATGCTTGTCATGGTGCGATAGCCATTGTATAATACATGGAGAAGTGCACTTGTGTAGCTTTCATTTAAACAAATTATTAGCTACGTATGTGTTAGCTACAGACTGTATCACACTAAGAGTCATGCAGTACTTCACCTAATGGATGTCTTTAGAAAGTCTTGGTAATGCCACTCTTCACTATTGTCTCTGAGAGCGCAGGAAACTTTACCTGTTTGAACACAACTCATGGATTGCAAAGGCATTGTTTGTAGTGCCCTTAAGCTAAAGAATGCTTTTTTTTATTTTTATTTTTTTTAGGGGGGGAGTTGGTTGTTGTTTTTTGTTTTTTTGTGTATGTTTTTCTTTTTTTTTTGAGGGGGTTGGGCAGGAGGTGTGCGTGTAAAATACATATGTCATATATGAGGAACTCATTTACTCATGAAAGAGCACACAAAGAGTTTTGTTGTAACTAACATGGGAGAAACTCAGAGAAGCTGTTGGTGTAATAATATACATTCAAGAAAGAACGCCATCATTGAGATCTTGAGTGAGGAAGGATAGCCACATAATACTCAAGCCTCCAGGAGCAGTGTGGTAGATCAACCTAAGTGTGAGGACTGATTCCTCAGTATGTTCCCAGGGAAAAGCAACTGAAACTGTTCCCATGCTCTACACTGGAAGGTGAATTACATGCATAACGTGTTTTTAGCACAGTCAAGTTAAGGGCTTGATACTTTGTAAAAATTCAATCTCTTGTTACACAGAAGTCATAAGAGTTCCTCTTGGTCTTAAAATCTGCACATCTGGCATTTATTCCCAAAGAACTGTTCTTGTGTTTCTATTTCTATAATGGAGAGGAGTTGGTAAAAGAAAGAGGTTCATTACCAACCTGAGCATTCACAGAGTGATTTGCATAACACAAATCTGTACCACAAAGGCTTTAACAGTTTTGTACTTTAGGTGTTTGTAGTAGTGCTCAATTTTGTAATTTTTTTGTTGTTTTGGTTTTGTTTGTTTGTTTGTTGGTTTGTTTGTTTGTTTGTTTTGTCTTTAAGAGCAGGAGGAAATGTGGTAGCGGGTTCCTCAGCCTTTGACTTCCCGGGAAATGTAACATGCTTAAAGAAGCGTTAAGGACACAGTGTTGTTAAGGCACTGTAAGATGGCTCATGAAATACTTCGTTACCTCTAGTACTATCTGGGGCTTTGCAGGATATTGCAAGACAACTTCCCTTCTAGACTCATGAATTACATCTCAAACTATCTTTGTATCTAGTTGTGTCACAATGAAATAGCGCTTGGTGATAAGCAGTTACAAGACCACTCCTATGACAAAAAATTTGACTCCATAGAAAACTGCAGATACATAAAAAGGTGCTAGTGCAACAATAACTCCTGACTACACTCTAAGTTGTCTGAAGTAGTTTATGACCTCTAGGCTTTTCCCTCCCTTTTTAACGTTATAGTGCTTAATAAAAGTTATATTCAAACTGTTACATTGGCTTAGAAAATAAGAAATTAATTATGAACACCCCATTTAATGCTGGAAGAGTACAATGGCCACAGTTTCTTTAAAGCATCAGTGAGGTGGTTTCACTACTGCCAATTGACCATTTATACAGAACACATCTAAATGTGCTCAGTCAATGAATCCCTGGAGTGTTTCTGCTTCATTAACTGTTTACATGGTGACCTCAGTAGAAAGGTTTTAGCCTGATCAAATGTCAGTTTCACATACTGCCGCATGCAACAGCAGAACATGTCTCTGATTTTTCATTATATACGCAGAATTTAGAAGTATCACACCAACTTGCTTAATACTGCCACGTTAGGCATCACATCACCTCTTGTTGTGTTAACCTCTCGACAACTTCTGTAACAGCATAATAGAAACTAACAACATATCCCATTCCCTGTGCCCACCATCTTCAATAAGCCAGTCAGATATTTTCATTTATGTTTCATGGTCATATTTCAAGTATCCCAATCCCATACTTTGCATTTGAATGGGCTAACTACTTCACTGGCTTTTAATGATGTCGTTATCTGCCTCATGAATCACGATGTCAAGGCAGCCCGTGATATTTAAATTTTATGATGCTTTTTTCTGAAGTAACAACTTTCTGACTCAACACAAAGCGAAGAGGAACAATTTACCTTACATGAACTGCAGTTTTGTTCACAGAAATAACTCCCAGAAGAACACTGACTGTCCAAATTATTACCTTGGATATCACACCATGGAGTTTTGCAGAGCAAATAACACTGACTCATGTTCTGCTCATGTACAACAATATGGATACATAAAAGTCATAAATTCAAATTTCATGATGTGAGATAGTGTTTGATTGATGCATTTTAGCTACTTTGTAACTGACAGCAGCTAACAAGTCCTTCACAACATTACAGTGGCTTTACTCTGCAATCAAAAGGTTAATATATCTTTCTGCTGATGAGTTAAAACTTTGGGGCATTTCTTATCCCGGTACAAAATAATGGCATAATAATTTAAAATGTGAGGTTGGCAAATGTTTGTTTTCCCCTTTTCCATTCATCTTCCATTTACTAACTTAAGGGGAGAAGTAAAGTTTCTCATATATAGATTATATCAAAGATTATAAAAAATGTCCAATTCTTAGATGGTCTGTAGTTAAAGAAAGCTAGATTATGCTGAATGTCAGAAGGGAAATATTCCTTTTTGCAGGGTCTATTAAAAATGCATAATTTTCTGAAGAAACAACTAAAGACCATACTTAAGGCTTTACTTCATTTTAAGCTACCCACTGCATACTGCAAATTTTATCTATTTCCCCTGAGACACTATTTTCACAGAAGAAGAGAAGTTATGGATTGTAGCTAGAGAAGACAGTTTAGTCCTCTGTAAGTATACCATTGCTCCCTAGAGGACAGTTGCTGGTAATGTATAGGTTTTTGCTATTAAAAGCCTTGAGTAATGGTCTTCTGTTGCTTTTTTGAATGCAATTTTGATATTCAGCAGAGAGAAGATGTACAGGAAAGTCAAACCAACCTCTGTAACAATTTACACAACCTGGATTATAGATTACCTTAAACAGGTACATGCTCCTGGCCTAGAGATAATTTTAGAAAGCTTGCAGTGAGTCCACAATCACATCTGTGCATCCACTGAAGGTTAAAAAAAGGTTTGTAAGCAAGTCTGTATTCATCCTCAAGGTGAAAACCTTTAACTCTGACAACTAACACCACAGTACCCTGCATTATTTCAGGTACTGTGGCTTTTATACCTATTAAGTCCAGAACAGAGTGAGGATGCAAAGAGAAGTTGGACCAGCTCTTTTGATGGTGGAAACTGGCACAGCTTCAATTATATTGATTCTATAACACCAACTAGTAGTGACTGAGGAACTAGTTATGAAATAATAAAACTTAGGATTTTAGCTGTATCTTGTTCCACGTGTCTGTTTCTACCCACCACTTTCTCTCTCCCTTCTTATTCTAAAAAGAAAATCTGTGGAGAGAAGAAATCTGTTTTAGAAATTTAATTTAAAAGTCAGTAAAATTTTTTTTAAAAAGAGACAATAATTTATTTATATCTTCAATAGATGATTATTCCTCACTCTAGATATCAAGATTTGGACTGAATCACAATGAGACTCTTACAAACCTTAAGGTTTTAATGGTTGAAGTTTTAAATTATTTTGTTTCTTCAAAATGTGTAAGCACAGAAAAACTACAAAGGCATTTTTAGAACTCTTATCCTCTATCTCAGACATAAATAGGATATTCATTTTTAGAGGTCTTCCACTGAGAATATAGCTGTATAAACTAGTATGCTTTTAATTTCTCTTGAAATACTATAAAACTAATAGTGTAATTACAAAAAAAAAATAATGTTATTTTGGCACAAAATTGACTATTACTTTCACAGAATCACAGAATGTTAGGGATTGGAAGGGACCTCAAAAGATCATCTAGTTCAATCCCCCTGCTGGAGCAGGAACACCCAGATAAGGCTACACAGGAACAATTTTGTATGGTCATGTGGTATGATTACGTACATAAGTACTACTTACTCGAAGTATACTGATGTAGTAATAGATTTAACTGAAAGAAATAAAATCAAGAAAATTAAAACCTCTTTATGTTAAGGAAGTGAAAACATAAAAATGTGTTCAACCAGCAAAATGTTTCCTTCTGCCTGAGAAACGTTTTCCCTCTGTTTCATCCTAAAAATTGTTTTATTTTTTTTTTAAACACAGTAAATTGAAGTATCATTTTCCCTGATATTTTCCAAGTTTCAGTTTTTAATTTATTTTTCTCATAAATTTAAAATGTTTCCTAAAAACAGCCTGAATTAATTGATTGTAAATACCAACAAGTGACATTTATTAAAAAACAACAACAAAAAACACAAACACAAAAACAAAACAAAAGATTTGAAGGCATATGTTGCCAAGCCTCTGAAATTGCATCACATTGGTCACAGTCATTATATTACAGATGTCACCTTCCATCTATCCTCTGACAAAGTGCAAATGAAGAATGTTATGTTTAGGTCTGCCATGTAGATGAAAACTCAGAAAACAGACTTTCATTTTATTTTCCTTGAGGAGAGGAGAGGAGAGGAGAGGAGAGGAGAGGAGAGGAGAGGAGAGGAGAGGAGAGGAGAGGAGAGGAGAGGAAATTAAAACATGAAATGAAGGAAGGAAGTTTACAGAAACATAAATCTTTACTCAATAGCAGATTTTTAGCCAAGGAAATACTTATCATGTGTATATATCTTTTCTATGATATGAAATGTATCCTTAAATCAGGTTGGAAAAGTTATAGGCTTTATTTTCTTTTACTCTAAAAGTTGTGTTCTCATTACCATCATTTTTAGGTCATATAAAGTTTAACGACTGAGGTTTTAGTCTCACCCTATATAGGTATAAATGGAGTAGAAATATAATAGTGGAGAAGGTTAATATCGCTTTGTCTATGCCTAATGCTGCCTAAGAATGGGACACCTGGCAACATCACGTTCACATGGAAGAACAGATTCCTAAATTAAACTGCATGTCATGAGTAGTAGAGGTGTACAAGGAAACAGCTTTTCCTGCTATGTGGGATCTTCCACTTACCATAAACTTCTGCATAAGCTCAGATTGGCCCACCTAGTTTTGAGGTACTATTTTCAACCCTGTATTAGCATATCTCTATTAGTTTTAAGTTTAGACTTATATATCTTATTAGATCCATGTCCTAGCTACTGTCCACTCCAGCATCTTTTTATGCAAGTTTGACTGATGTGACAGCTACACAAAGTTTTGTTTATGCATCTCTTGTTTATTCCTCTTGATCCTTTAACCACCCCACGATGACTAAACAGAACAACTTGAATAATGTTCCTTGTTAGGGAAAATTTATCTGCCCATCAGCAATTTTACAGGATCTGTTTATGTTTGGGGACTGAAGGAATAGGCCTAGTAGGAACCGCATACAACCTTCATGTGGGATATATGGCCTGGCTGTCACCCATACAGACTAAGAACAGTCTTTTGATTTTGTCCTGAAGACTGAGCTAGTGAAACAGAAGAGGATGAGTTGGAAGGGTTTTTTTTCCCACCTTTTACCCAGTAGCAGAGGAGACCCAGTTTCAATTTGCTCTTGCTTTCCGGATCATATATAGGACTAGAAGGAAACATGGGTCACCAAGTCCTTGCTCTCTGTTATTGCAGACTAGTGAATCACTTTTATTATTCCCTTCATAAACACGTGAATCATTATTTTTTTGATTTAGGATCATTCAAAACCCCATCCCACCTAGCCTCAAATACACTCTAGGCTTTCACATAATTTACAATCATAAGAACAAGAGTCTCTGCTGGTATAATTTCCTTCACTGTAGGGAGCATATATGTCTTAAGATTGCTCAGTAACAGGACTCTTAAATTTGTTTATGTTGCTATTAATTAATTATGCTACGTTGAAGTCCTGGAAGGTATCAAAATGACATTTTCAAACTTCGTGGCATGTTAATATTGAAAATTCAGTTAGGAAGAACTGATAAGAAGGGCTGTAGTAGGTTGAAAATGTAAATGGCTAACAGCCAGATGTGACAAAAATTGTAGTATCTTTGTTGGCGGAACAAATGGAAATATTAAGATCTAACCATTTAAAATCAAACTTTGACCATTATTTCTGAGAGACATTTGATATTCTTGTGAGTATTCACATTCAGTAGGGATGTAACACTGTTTAGTTCAGATATATCTAAAGAATTGAAAATATTTGACAGATTTTTCTAGTATTCCCATGCACACAGATACAATAAACAAGCAAACAAACCCATAATCAAATAATCAAAATCTCATGGCATTTTAAATTAATATGAAGATTTTTTTAGGTCATGATAAGATCAGGGATGCATTATTATAGTAATCTTTCATTTGTATTTCAGTCTTTTCCTCCTCCATACAACTGCAAAATAATGTTAAAAACATCTTCCAGTTTCTATAATGCCTTATATTTTTTTTAGTCAGAAATAGGTTTGAGACAAAGACTATGTCCCATTCTCAACTTGTGTAGTACATTATATGCACCTCCATGCTGAGGCTGGTTTTGACCATTACCCTCGATAGTGATGTAATAGTAGAGCAAATAGTAACAATAAAAAATTATCTTTTTCATTCTTTTATATAAGCTAATGACAAAATTCCTAATGTTTTCTGCCTAGTTTTATGTGTCAAAAAAGATACATAATGGAGATTATAACTGGCAAATTCATGTCTTAGATTAAATTTGTAGATCATAAACACATATACTACCCTGTATATGAAACTTGCACAAAATTATAATTTATGCAAAATTTCTCATGAAATTTCTTCGGAGTGAGGGAGAGGCAGATTTTCAGACCTTGCCCCTGTCATTTAAATATTTATTCTTCACATAAACAAACACAGATGTTAATAAAAAATCCAGCTTTGTGAGAATTGATGGATATGAAGTGCCTTTGACTTGATCTTAGTCCAACTGTACTGAAATGTACCAATAACGGTGCAATGACACATGCCAGTAGCTTTTGCATCATTAATTTGGCTTCTACAAACAATAAGGTTTTATGAGTCCCTGCAGTGATTATCTTGTGGACTGATATATAAGGCATGAGTGTTTTTGTACCTAGAAATTGAAACTATTAATTGCCTTGATACCATCAAAGTCATAATCTAGCCCAGCAGAAGTGCTTGGGTATAATTTTCCACTACTCCCGAGATACTTAGAAGCTTATTTTAGATGTGGATTAGTGTATCACATTTTCAGAGGTTAGTGAAAACATGCGTATCAGGGAAAAAAATGATTTAAAACTGCAGCCAAGACTGAGAAGGTTATCCACAGAAGCACAGTAAAAATGAGAAGGATACTTAAAATTTTATAGTGATATTAATTGTCCTTAATTTTTTTTTTTTGTCTCCTGAGGAAAAATTTGAAAACAGCACAGTTGCAACAGGCTATCTATCAGAGCACCAATACAGCCTATGTTGCTTTGACCAGAGAAAAAAATGCAGAAAGGTAGAAATGGAAGGTCTCCATCTCATTTTCAGAAGACAAAAAAATTGCCTAAGGTCTCCTGCTCCTCATTCATCTCTAATTACCCAAGGAGGTGCAGAGACACATTCCCACATCCTTTCCTGCAGGTGAAACCCCTGAGTTATGGAGAACACCTGTTTGCCTCCATTCCCAAAGCCATAGAGGAAGACAAATAAATTAACATATGAACTCCTGACACAAAAAGCACATTTTTCAAAACTCGTATGTGTCCTACCAAGCACTGAAACATTAGTCTTAGATGTATGGACTGTCATTATTTTAATGAGCAGTAAAGCTCAGCTGTTTTCCTCTGTAATCTCCAAAACTTTCCACAGGCCTATTCCCACTTTAATCAAAGACAGTTTTTCCCACCCATCACAGTCCCGCTGTACTGCAGCTACTTATCACATTTGATTAACAAGGCTAGTACTGGCCATACAGAGAGAGAGGCATTTTAAGTCTACTTCTGGCCAGGGACAAGAAGCACAGTTCTGGAACACAATTAGTTGCAAACCTCATTTTCTTGTCTGTCCCTCAACAAGCTTTTTACACAAATTCCTGTAGTTACCTCCTGCTGTTCCACTAATATACACGTGTATCAATCAACCTAATATGAACTAATATATCTATTTATTCTACTGGTGGTCAAATAAATAAATAGATAAATTAAGAAATTGATGTGTAAGTGTTCAAGAAGCAGTCACAAACTTCCCATTGGGCTATAGAAATGAACTGTTAAGTGAGACATGTAGAGGGGAAAAAAAATAAAATAATAAAAAAAAAAAGACAAACAAACAAAAACAGAAACAAAGCAGAACAACAACCACCCCCCAAAAAAACCAATGACAAAACAACAACAGCAAAAATACAACTAAACCAAAGCTAACGAGCCAAACAAAAAACCCACAGTCCTCCATATTCTCGAAATTCTTTATCCATGACCAGGTGAGAAGTATGACTTAAGTCATGAAGAGTCATACATAACTACCATTAAATTAAATTACCAAATACTTACTTCAGTTAAAATGCAGAAAACTGCAGGGTTGTATAAGCATTTCATCCTTCATTTCAGCATACATATTAGAGAGAAGAAAAACAGCAGCCAAATTTTTGAAGGTATAATCAATAAATTCCTCTAGTTTTGCTTTTTAGTAGATCCACTAGAATTGGCTGCACTCTGTCCCTTCCAGAAGCCCTTTCAACCAGTAAAAAAATAATGGTTATTATTTAGCACGGGTTTCCTGAGCCTACTGGTTTGTTTTCACAGGAGAGCTGAGCCTCAGCAGACTTGTGTGAATGTGATGGATCCTGAAACACCTGCACTCTGAGACCTGTTTCAACATCTTCATTCAGATAGATCAGTGACTTGCAGATGGCAACTGAGTTGCAATACGACAGAAAAAACAGTTGTTTCAACTCCACAAAGTTCATAGGGCTTCAAAATCTCCTTCTCTGCTATTTTGTCACCTCTATCAAACTTTTTTATGCCTTGAATGGCATGACATGGTGGGATAGAGAACCCCACTTGTATAAATTTCAAGTAGACCAAAGTGAATGTCGTTTTTTATTCCTAGTTAGATTTGAAGTTTTCTAGGATAGGAAAGTACCTTTCTGTTCTGTGCTTGCACAGTAACTTTCACAATCCCATTCTGGCCTTGCACGGTGAGATAAAGCAGAAACAACATGGGACAATAGAATTTTTTCTCACATTTAAATACATGATCTACCTGTCCACTCATTTCACTGTTTAAACCAATTTTAAGTAATAAATCACATTACTGCACCTTCTTAAACAGCTACTGGTGTTGATTAAAATTTCTTCCTATTGAACTACAGTGGTTTCAATTGGCTTTTGTCAGGGATAAATCTGTCCCTGCCTGTCAAACCTATGCCTTAGAGAAGCAAGTAGAATTAGGGAATTGCATTAATTATCTTTACTTCCATTTTCAAACTGCACAGTAATCTGCACATTTAATTCTACCCTTTGCATAATATTTTCTGAGCAACGACACAATTGGCTACAGATCTGACATCTTTGTGACAGTGAGTCTGTGGCAGTGCTGAAAAGAAAGGAGGAAGGAGCAGGGTCACAGAGAGGACAAAAGGAAAAAATAGCTGTCCAAATCATATATCATTAAAGTGATGCTCATTGAATTACCTCTCTCAGGGTCTGTCAAAACATGTGATGCCCTTGCAATATGATGTGAATTAAATGCCTTCTGGCCCCTGAAATACTGTTTTCAAGGCCAAATGTGTACTTTCACACTTTGCCTCTAGTAACTACTAAGAAACGTTTGAAACATGTTGATCGACTTCTATGATTAGGAAAAACAACTGACAAATACAGCCATGAGTGGTAACTGGTTTTCAAGGGAAAAATAAGACACATACCTACTTGCTGGCCTCTGGTGATGGTCACTGATAGCCTCATCCACTGAGGAACTGATCAACACAACTTAATGTTGCCCCTGAGTGAGAAAATATAAGTGGCATCAACTCACTGAATCATTTCAGTAATTATAGTCTTATTTTATTTCGCTAGCTGGTTGGGAGATCCTATATACATGCCAAATGGCCTTGAAAGTTGACTGCACCTGATCAAGGATGTGAGGGTCTTTGATGTCTGCAGCTACTGCCTTAGCAAATAGCCCATCTCAACAACTCCTTGAAATCTGGCTTCTTCTCAGAAGCTCAGATCATTGGAGTACCAAAGGAGTGGGCTTCTCCCCTCCTGGTGAAGTTTTGAGTTTTGGTTAATTCTCACCAGTTAGGAGTTTTGCCTGTGTTCATTGCTGATGTTATATGGTGCTATTGTTTGGTTGCTGACCAGAGGGTGTAAGATCCACTATATATAAATAGAAAAAGTTGATAGTACCTGAATTTTTTTCTTGTAATTTCAAAGTTTGTTAGCTCTGTGTCCATCAGGAAGGCACAATGTTTACTGAGCTGCTGTACACCCTCAGAGATTTGTCCAGAAATTCTTATCTGCAGGACAGGGACAAATATAGTTAATACATGAAGAGGTGAAATAATAGGCACAGTGATGTGCTGTCAAAGAATATGAGTTTATGGAGAGAAATTGTACCATTATTCACCATAGACATGTGAACATTTGCCAGGGGTTGTTTGTGACCTCACTGCCAGATTCAGGTATTCAAAATTCATAATAATATCCCTCCAAAATTGTCACATTTAACACATTTAATTTAGTAAGAGTGGTGTCTTTCTCTCTCTTTCTTTATTTTTCTTATTTTGTTTTGTTTTGTTTTGTTTAAGTCTGTGGAGTACATCTGTATTATGCATGTATGCTTTTCTCTGACATTATATCAACTAGATTTTTATTTTATCTGCTTCTCTCCTTGCTCTTTAGTGAAAGCAACCATGGACAGATAATCTTTTTTTTCGTCCTTGGAATCACAGTTTGGAAGAAAATACCAATATTATGATGCCTGAACCAGAAATGCTAAAACCATCACTCTACTTATTCACATTAAATAAAACAGCTTCATGATTTCCAGAATATGCATAATGTTTCATCCCACAGTCATGGGATGAAAATCCAGGTGTCAGTATTATGTAAATAAGCCTCTTAACATATCTGTGAATTAGATATTATCATTTTCGGTTTCTTAAGGAAATTCATGTAAACTCAACATGTGTACATGAACTGAGTCTCCTGAGAGAATGCAGCAGATCAGCAACAGATAGAGATGTAGAGTTCAAAACACTTTGATCCTAGTGCTGTTCTCCATCTAAACCCTCCATGGATATCTATGAGAATACCCTGTGTGTCCCAAGTGTAAATTTATTTTTCAATGAGTTATTTTTTCTAGAACCACAGCCTACAGATTACATATTATGTATTCTGTGAATCTCGCAAAAGTCACGTCCAAGAAATGAAGAGGAGAGCAAGGTCAGGACACTTGGTGCTTATGAGGAAAAACTTTACACCACACTGTCAATGCAACATATGGAGAGACATCCGAAAGAGAAGTTGTTTTCTTACACTTTCACAATATCCCTCTAGTGGTTGACAGTGTATTTAGCACAGAATGATTTTTTTTCAATACATTACTCTTTCATTTAGCAATTTATAACAGTGAATTACACTGTATTCAGTACATAAGAAGAGCACCTCTAAGCCACCTTCTTATTCATAAACAGTTGTACTTCTTATGGTTCAACAGATACTCTACGTGTAATCTCTTTATATATTCTTACTTCGATAATCTCAGTTTTATAACAATGTCATAGAGGAAGATGTACTTTCTTCATGAAAAGGCTGAGAACTCAGCACAAGTATTCTTCAGAAGAATTCATTATTATGTATATTTAGAAAAATCCTGGATAGTGAGTAGAGTTATCAGCTTGTACTAGGAACCAGTGGTTGTATTTCAACAGTTTTATAGGAGTGGGCCCTGGAGCCCCCATACCCTTATTTTCACATCGCCTTATTGCCTTCATATCAGCCCATACAGTTGTCTTGGAAAGAGCAAGAAGGAAAATTTATTGGCATCCAGACAATCAGCACAGCCAGGCCTTGATGTCTGCAGTCTTGTTAGGAGGAAAGCATGACAGCCAGTCCAGAACCTTGTCCCAGGTCATAGACAAAGTTAGTAGCAAACCAGTGATGGAAGAATTCAGATATTCTGGCACATAAGCTTCTTCTCTAGTCACTGCACTTCAGTGTCCTCTAAACAAAAAACACTGTTCAGTGTTGGAAGGTAGGTCACTTGCAGTCCTTGGTGAGGAGCAGATTTTGGAGTAATGGTTTCATGCATGAGGACTGGCTAGTTCCCATAATAAATATAGCAGCAAAATATCTCATATATTTTCATTCAGAAAGCCTGGAGAAGGTTCTTAGCTTGGTATCTTACCTTTCTTGTCTTCACACTGTGATCAAATGGGCAGGGCATTTGGTTTTTTTTGATCTTCTGTAACCCTTTATTATTTATTGGTAATTTCTAGGTGCTGAGCGCTTCTGTGAAATGCTGAGCACCCTGATGTTTCAGTGATTGCCAATTAAAGGTGTGTAACACCTTTCATGACTGTGACTTATACAAGCAATTGTGTTGAAAGGCAAAAGAAATCTTGTCCTGTTAATTACAAGTTCAATTAAAACACAACCAACATCAAAAGTGCAGGTCAAGAAGAAACTCAATACACAGTACATTTGACATGTATAAAAGACAAATACGACTTCTTATTAGCTTGAAGGTTAACATGCTCATTAGATTATAGCAGTTCATTATGCAATTTTGCCTGTGCTTGTAGTGTGATACATAGAAATCAACAGGAACATTTCAGGGATGAAAGAAAAGAAAAATAATAAAATAACTGTTGAGCATGAGCAGTTAAAAAAATAAAATGAACAGAACGTTCATTTTTGCAGACATAGTCAGTCCATTTCATCAAAGGAAAAAAAAAAAAGAATAATTTTTTGGGGATACAAGTTAAATAGTAAGGCATATTGGCTTAAGAGACACAGAGATGCAGATCTGGGCTGACAATGTTTATGATGACCACAGCTTTCCTCTATTCCCCCTTTACTCTAACATAATTGCTTTTGACTGGGCAAATGATGTTGTTCTCATTGTAATGTCATTGCAATTTATGATTCCATAAGGCACTTGAATAGATTTTTTGTTTTTATATGCTTTGCATTTCATTTTAATGCCACCCAAGGAAATTACAATCCTAAAGCTGTACGTGTTACTTTTTATCAAATACCAAATGGTATAATCTCTTTTTTTGTTGTTGTTGTTGTTTGTTTTTCCTGCTTGCTGATTACAATCAAGACATATTTTAGATTTTATTAAGAAATCACTTTCATAACCTAATTAGAGACTAAAGGTTAATTTCCGCTTATACCTTGCACTAAATGTCAAGCTTAAAGCAGGTTTCACATGAATACAGGGGAAAACCCATCCACAAAGCACAGACATTGTGAAAAGTTTTATGCACACCCCCAAGCAACACTTTGACATTGAAGTGGAAGAAATGACACAGACTGCATGAAGTCCTTTGGGAGATTCATAACAATTTCTAGTGAAGTGTACACAGGTGCCATGACAGTAGTAGAAGATCCCACAATAAAAAGTGTACTGCATATTAACTGCAGATGAAGACTACTCTGGCAGCATCCAGTGTACATGGAATTCACCCACTGTATGGAGATTAATACTTTTATTGAAGTTTCCCTTTCTCATGACTCCACTCTCTGAAACCCAAGGGAACATCCTGGGGAAACCTCTCAGAGAATCATATGAAATTAAAGCCCTCTATTGCTTCAATGGAATTGGATAATTATTAGTTCCCTTACTTACTGGCTTTAGATGTTTGATCATTTCCCAGATTAAGACACTTTAAAGGCTCAAGGATCTAAAGAAGGAAAAGAAATTAAGAATTCTTGCAATACGATTGCTCATGAATGTCTTTGTAATGAATAATTTATTCTACAAAACTATAGCAGAATGTAAATAAGAAAACACTGATGTTACAGTGATTTTCTGAGCATAAAAGCTTGCCACATCCAAAATCGTACATGTTTGTGAAATGAATTGTGTAACACCTCATGACAGCACATATTATTATCTCATGGAAGGAAAAATAATTTTGTACGGAAACGTCAAAATAGCATCTTTTTTATAGATAGGTCTGGTCAGGAAATCCACATATTTTACACTTTAGAATAATTCATTCAACAATTTTCATATAAAGTTTGTAGTGAGCTCTACTTATGGGGGGAAAAGGGCAGCAATAGATGTTATATTCTTGCACTACATTTTGGATATTTCCATTCTCTTCTGAGGAATTATTAATAAAGAAGTACTCTTGATGCTTGTAAGAGGAAAGGAATTTTACCCTTGCCTTTTAGAAAGCACTTGAGAAGCATGTATATGACACAGTTACTGATGGCGTGAAGTGCCAGCATGGAAGATTAAAACGTATAAAGAAAAAAATAATTACTGCAGGCCTTATAAGCTATTAATGTATATATTTATTAATTTCTCATTGAAAGCTAATATTTTGTAATAAAGAAGACCACACACACACACACAACTTACATTAATATATATACATGAAGTTATTAAATACTAATTTGTGTGGGTAACCCAAAGGGAAACTAGCAGAGATATTCAGATTTAACTGACAAGCAGTAGCTGCAAAGCTTCAGTTCTGATATATACCTACGGGACAATATTTTAGAAAAGAACTAACAAGAAGATATTATATTAATATTAATAAAGATTTATTTCCAATGGGAAAATATGATCAAGTGCTTTGCTTTCTAGATTGCCTTTTTTCTTTCATTTTCTTTTTTTTTTTTTTTTATTTTCCCTTTTCATATAATCCTGTTAAATTATATATTAAAAAATAATGGATGGTGACTAATGAAGTTAACAAAACCATACTTGTCAGATGATCTGTGATGAACAAGGCTTAGTGCCAAACATTTTTAGCCAAGTCAAGTCAATCTATTTATCTTACATACCATAAAATCTGGTTTTGTAAGGATAAATCTAATATTTGCATTAGAAAGAAACAAATGAAATCTTAAGATCTGTATTTCTATCTATCTTGTGTATTTCTATCTATCTTGTGTATTTCTGTAGTGACATATAGAATGAGAATGAGAATTTTCATTTTATATAAATCTTGTCTCCATAGCTGATGGAATTAACTAATGGATTACACAATCTCTGAAGAGTCTACAGGCCGAGATCTGTTTCCTTTTCTAGTAACACCCTGTTCAATAGCAGTCTTTCAAGGTCTCAGGCTAAAAACCAAATTTCAGACATTTTAGCCTGTTGCCCAAATTTAGAGGTTTTCCCTCTTGGCTTTACTTTTAATAAATCAAGAGAAATAAGCAATGCCTGAGGGCATGACTTCATTATATATGTGTCAATTTTGATCTTTTTAGATGTCTCTTTCCAACCAAGAAAGTCAGATTATCTGAGGCACCACTGGATGGTTTGATGAGAACTAGGAGAAATCTTACTTCGAGCTCTGTCAGCAATTTTTCTAATTTTTCTTTTCTCCACCCTCTTTTTCTCTCTTTCTCTCCTGTCTAATCTCAAGCCAGGAAGAAAGACTCAGAACTCTTAAGAGAGTTACAAATTGAGAAGTGAAGAATAAATAATTGTTTCAGATGGGTTGAAGCATTTGTGATACTCTATGATATTATAATTTCATTTTTTTAATCTGTGTGCATTAACTTGTATTATATTTCAATTTCAGAAAAAAGTCAAGTACAGAAACTGATTTTAAAAAAAAAAAAAAAAAATAGTTGTTCATACTGGGAATAACCTGAAATTAGCATTTGCATATAAAAAGTTATGCCTTCAATCTGTGACAGAAAACAGACAGACACACTTTTTTTTTCAAAAAAATGCCATAGTTAGATCTAATCTATAAATCTCCCATTCTCTTCCTTCCTTCTCTGAGTACCTCAAACCTTTAGCTAAGTATTATTCAGCTGCACCTTGAAATTGAAATGACTGTGCTGTTTATGAGCACATTAACTCTGAAATCTGGAAGACATATTGGTAAACTCAATAATGAAGCTTTTACATAAGAGTAGTCAAGATGTTACAGACTGCAAAAGGTTTGTAAGAGGTACCTTGAAAAAACATTAACATAGCTATTACCAAAAAGCAAAGGGAGATCGTCTGAATATGCAAAGAGAAATTGAAGACATAAAATGCATTCAACATGAGGCCACAGATTTTAGAAGTGAACAATTCAGCAGATCATATAGTCTTCTTCCCTGACATTGCATGTGTCAGCTATACCCATTGGGAAAGATATGTACCATGGGGAAACTCAGAGTATGATCTGCATACCTTGAATTATGCTTGTTGGTGTTCTGTGAAATATTCCTGTTTCTCTTCATGTATAGAGTCCAAACCTGCCTCAAATTTATCAATTCAATACTCAGTCATAGAATCATAGAATATCAGGTTGGAAGGGACTACAAGGATCCTCAAACTTTCTTGACTGAAGCACAATCTAGACAAGATGACCCTATCCAGACGAATATGAAGTATCCAATGTTGGGGAATTCACCACTTCCCTGGGAGGATTATTCCTATGGTTTAGTGTTCTCCTCATGAAGAATTTTCCTTTTTTTTTTTTTTGGAATCTCCCCAGGAGTAACTTGTACGCCTTACCCATCTTTTCCATGTCACTCCTTCTAAAAAGGGGCTCTCCACCTTCTTCTTAGCCACTTTTTAAATACTGGAACATGGTGATGAGGTCTCCCCTAAGCCTTGTTTCCTCAAGACTAAACAAACTTAGTTCTCTCAGCCTTTCTTCATATGGTCACTTTCCAGTCCTCTGATCATCTTTGTGGCCCTTCTCTGGACCCTCTCCAGCCTGTCCACTTCTGTCCACTTCAGTGGGGACCAAAACTGAACATGGTATTGTAGGTGTGTCCTGACAAGAGCTGAGTAGAGTGGGATAATGACTTATTTGTCTCTGATGGTGATGCCTTTTTTGATGCAAGTAAATGTTCCGTTGGCCTTCTCTACTGCAGCAGCACACTCGTCACTCATATTGTGCTTGTTATTCACCAGGACCTCAAAGTCCCTTTCCACAGAGCTTCTCTCCAGCCAGGTAGATCCCAGCCTATGTTGAGCTCCTGGATTATGTTTTCTCAGACGCAAGACCTTACATTGTCTTGTTGAACTTCATAAGGTCCATGTTAGCCCACTTTTTCAGTCTACCTAGGTCATCCTGATAGGCTCACCCTTCTCAAGTGCTCACTTCCCCACCTAGTTTGATAACATAATTTAGTATATTCTAGCAGCGTAGAGTAGATCAAAGAAATTACTTATGCTACAGAAGTCTCTTCTATTTATATCTTACAAAATCATATGTCAGACTTACAAAATCAAGAACTTGTTGTTATTATCAATAACTCTCAGATCCTTTTTAGCAGAGCTAATGCTCCACAAGCTATTCCCTTATTTTTAGTTGTGTGGTTCAACATTTCTACCTGCATATAGAAATTCCTATTTGACAGAACTTTTTTCACTTTTTCAGGGTCATTCTCACCACAGTTATAGTGTAGGAAGCAGGCAAGCACAGGGTAGTCAGTTGGTGCTTTGGTGTTCTCAACACTGTTCTGATAGCCCTCCTTTCCTCTTCAGTGGTTAAAAAGCTCTTGCCTTGACCATTGTTTTACAACACAATGCACCTTCGTGTATGTAGACATACAAACCTGTCTGGTTCTATTCAAGGTACTGCTTACTTGGGCTTATCAACTTTCTATCAGTCAGTCAAACTCTTCCTTATGCACCCTGTTCCTATGCAATTAAATTCTTGATCACAGCTCCCTCCATATTAACAACCTAGTAACGGACAGCACAGATCTCCTAGAGCAACTGCTTGCCCATGTGTTTTCATATTGAAGGCAGGGAGAGCATCCTGTAGTTGTAGTCATTTTCAGAGCAATTTAAAAATACGTCCTGAACCTTACACAGCCTCTGGCAACAGAAATAAAAGTAGCAGAAGCCAGGTTGTCATGTTTCTTTGCATGTACGTATTTAAACTCAAACCTTGTTTTATCTTGTTTTGCAGCTGATGATATAATACTTACAGGGAGTGAAGAAGTCAAATCAACTGTGTCTATGAGGCCAAGAAGCTTGCTTACAGAAATGAAGACTAATAACTACCTAGATGAGATCACTAATCATCCATTTAACTGCCACTACACAGAAAGAGAACCCTCTGAAAAAGTAAAATATGTAAGCTGAGAGTCCAATATTATAATATTGCACTCTTATGTGACATTTTTCATTACAAGAAACCTCAAAGCACTTCATGAACAGCATGTACTAGGACCAAACAGAACACAGCTATAGACTTAAATAAGCTTCAGCCCAGATTTTTGACCAAACACACTACCTTCATTTACTCTAAATTACTATGTACATAGAAACACAAAAGCCAAGTTTTCTTATACTTAGGGTTGGCATATATGTATAAACAGAATTGTCTGGACTTTCACAGATGACAACCATATGTTAGCTAGCACTCATAAATATCAGGCCACAGTTAAAGTATTTTACTTCCTCTTAAACACAAATCTTCCCTATTAGCATTATATAGAGTGACATCAGTTGCATTGTGCAGAAACAGGACTGAAGTTCAGGAAAACTGAATGCAGCATCTAGCTTTGACCTAAGGCTAATTCACCAAAAAAATCTCTTTCGTTCCTTCTTCTGCTTTTATCTGTCCTTCTGCAGTAATTTTTTTTTAATTTTATTTATTTATTTATTTATTTTTCACACGAAATTATTTCTTGTACAATCCTTGGATCAGGAGAGGTCAATTGACAGAACTGTAACATGTTGAAATTACTATTTTTCTTGAATGAATTATAAGTTTTTGCTGTGAGGAAAAGATTTTAATGAAAAAAATCTGTCATGGAAAGAAATGCAGGGAAAATGGAAAACAGTGAGTATCTGGTAAAACAAATCTTTTTTAAAAAACTACTTTCCTCTTATTTCATGCAAGTCATTGAAGAAACAGGGAAGAGTTTGAGCATGATGGAGTTTGTGAAATAGGCTGATACAGTATTGATGTTGAGATGGAGTATGCATGAGAAGAAAAATGCTACTGGTCAATCAAGACAATTACTTCTGTCTTTATAGAGGAACCACAAACTTAATGAAAAAGAAATACATCTAATTCAGTGGGATGGGACACAGAGGAAAATTCCTCTCTGATGAAGGAAAAAAAAATCTTTTGGATAAAAATCTCAGTAGTTGGATAGGTCTCACAAGAAGAGCCACAGAATGTTAGGTTTTGTGTCCTTAAACAAACATAGTCCCAGTGTAGGTTGAATATGTCAAGATCCAGGAACTAGTCTGCTCCATTATACTCTGTTATTTCAGTAATCAGTTATCCACAGTTTACTTACACTAAAATTAATGGGAAGCTCTCTAAAAAGAATGGTTTATTTAATGTAGTGGATGTTCAGCTTTTTTTTTTTGCTTTTTTTTTTTTTTTTCCCCCCCACTTATATGAGTTAAGGAACTTCTGGCTGCACACTGGTTCCCAGGGAAAGATATGCAATCCAACTAGATCCTTAGTCCAGCAGGCTACTTGTGTTGGCACTTACCTGTTTAGTAATGTCAACATCCATGTTTGCAATACTTGGAACTAAACTAATATCAAGTGTTCAATATTCTTTCCCCTATACACCATATATGACTTCAAGCATGAAAAATGGCCTTTTCCATTAGAGTTGGCCATTTAACATGAAACCAGTGAGTCACTTTTGCCTTTTGGTGTAATATGGCTTCCAACTTCCTCTTCTTCCTGGAAGGCAATTTAATTTTGGTGGTGTGCAGTGCATGTGATCTACGCAGTGATTGAGGGAGCCTTTGGGCTATAAAGAGTTATGTAATGGGAAATATCATTATTCTTAAAAAAAGGATCCAATGTTTATGAACACTGTAAGGTGTAGATTGCTTTTCTGGTGGTAGTAATGTACACACAACTTGGTTTTACCATTACTGAAGGTAGAAGGCATTTCTTTATGGAAAAAATATTGTCTTCGTCAGCTGCTCAAATAAAGCAGATCCTTCTAAATTGCCTCTGAAAGTGTAACACTTCAGATATTTTTTTTCTTACAGCTACCTTTCAAATCATCAAGTAGTGGATTTTTTTTGTTTGTTTGTTTTTTTTGCTAAGTGAAAGGCTGAAAAAACAGATCTCTGTTTAATGAGATTAACAGGTACTAGTTTGAGCACACTGCTTCCCTTTATGTGATAATTAGCTTGGATTATGCAAAACAGTGAGTAAGTAGAGAACATCTGAAATGCTGAACAGGTAAAAAAGTAAGAAAATCGGAGTACCAGAACCTCGACATTAATGTAAATTCAGCATACAGAAGAATAACAATGAAAAGTAAGAACAGGCTGGTTTCTTCCATCTCTATTCTCCTGCCTTTACTAAGCATGCATAATAGCTTACATCATGAGTAGTTCCTTTGCATGTACTGTATTTGGGCAGATATCCCATTGTTGCTTCATTTTAGATGCATATAAGATGTATCTCAGGATAAAAGTTATTCACTAGTGTGTCGTGGAGACTCCTTTATATATTCTTACTCAGGATTTGCAATAGTTAGTTCTTCATCACTTCATCCAGAAAGGTCTTTGTACTTTAAAAGCTACATGGTATCTGTTGAAGCCATACTGTGCAGTGGAATCCAGCATCTTCAATAAGGTATCTACAGCAAAAAGAGAGATAAAGGGAGGGATTCAAAAGAACCCCAGTCAGATACCTAGTCAAAAGAAGCAAGATAAGTAAATTTTGAGTACATGATGGAGCTTTATCCACCTCCCATCCAAAGTTCAGAAGTCTTGAAAACAGGTAGCTGTATACCTCTTTCCAAGCCTCACGAACACTCTTTTCTGTTTGAAGTATAGTCACCAAACTGCCAGATCATGTTGGTTTTAATCTATAGTTCTACAGTCAAGGTCAGCAACTTTATCTGTATAAGGAGGATTTCTAAACCACAGCTGTCATCTACCTCAAATATGCCCTAAACATCAAGGTACAAACTCTTCTTGAGTACTTCATATTAGTTCTTGATGAAGCTGGTCTGCTGTTCAAAACAAAATGACAGATGCATTGGACCACAAAGACTGAACAAGGTGGAGTTTGGATCTTGTGCTCAGTGACTCTTTGTCAGATTGTTTTCCTCAGCTGATTTCAAATTAAACATAACATGTGAAGCCTTCAAAGATAATTTCACATTATTTAAATAAGAAGAGATTCAGAAAATGCTGAAAGGCCTGTGTTGTTACATGGTATCTGAGTGAGGGTGCCCATGTGTTGCTTTGGATTTAGACAACAAAATTCCATCTTCATCCTATTCTGATATTCAAATTGATTTTTATTCTTAGTCCCTAATAGCAAGTGTGAGAAAAAATCACACATAAACTGGACCATTTATTAATTTACTAGGCTTTATATTTTTAAGAGTAACTTACAGAAATACATTTAGGTACTTGATATCTAACTGATTTATTTCCAAGTCCTGTACTAACATCATATGTTTTTTTGTTTGGATGTTACTTGAAGAAGAAACTTCATTTTTGTATGATGTTTGTTAACCAGTTAGTAACTAGTGTGATGTCCCTCTCTTCATCTTCCATTTAACCAAAAATTTTCTCCAAGTAAGTAAGCACAAAATTCCCCTGAATCCAAGTTCAAATGACTTTTCATGCAACAAATATATATATATATATTTTTTTTAAATATGCCACTAACATTAAAGAGATCTTTTCCTCCTTCACTTAAAAAATATTTGAGAGAGAAGGATTTGTCAATATATATACTAATGTACCATCTAATATTTTCTGTTTTAAATCTTAAAAGCAAGGAGAGTAGTAGAGTAAAACACAAAACAGTCCTTTAGATTTTAAATCTACAAGAAAATCTTTGCATTGTAGATTCTGAAATTTCATATCTGAATTCAGGAGCGTTCTCACATCATGGACATATCTGACACAGGAAAATATTTCATTCTTGTGTAGTGGAAGTTTTGTAGAGGAACTCATATGTTTATCAAACTGTAACTCATTGCTTTCTAGAAATCAACAGACCTAGAACACCAAAAAAGACTGTTCTGTCCAAGCAAACACGTCCCAAAACTTTGATCTTCAAGCCTGTGATTTTACTTTAAATTTCTGTGCCAATTTCAAAATAAAAGCCTTCTGTCATGATTATAAGACCTTGCATGGTGGAGAAATCAGCAATAAGCTACATGTATTATTCTCAAAGTAAACTTCCTACAGGGGGGAAAAAAAAAAAAAAAAAAAATTCCATGTTACTTAACTCTCATCTGATGAAGGTTCAGGTTCTATTTAAGGCAGAATCACAGAATCACAGAACATAAGGGATGGGAAGGGACCTCAAAAGATCATCTAGTCCGATCCTCCTGTCAGAGCAGAAACACTTAGATGAGGCCACATAGGAAGGTGTCCAGGCAGGTTTGAATGTCTGCAGAGAGGGAGACTCCATAGCCTCCCTGGACAGTCTGTTCTAGTGTTCTGTCACCCTCAATGTGAAGAAGTTTCTCCTCATATTTAAGTGGAACCTCCTGTGTTCCAGTTTGTACCCATTACACCTTGACCTATCATTGGTTGTCACCAAGGAGAGCCTGGCTCCATCCTCGTGACACTCACCATTTATATATTTGTAAACATTAATAGGGTCACCCCTCAGTCTCCTCTTCTCCAAGCTAAAGAGACCCAGGTCCTTCAGCCTTTCTTCATAAGGGAGATGCTCCACTCCTTTAATCATCTTTGTGGCTGCACTGGGCTCTCTCCAGCAGTTCCCTGTCCTTCTGGAACTGAGGGGCCCAGAACTGGATACAATATTCCTGTTGTGATCTCACCAGGGCAGAGTAGAGGGGTAGGAGAACTTCTTTCAGTCTACTAACCACCCCGCTTCTAATCTACCCCAGGTACAATTGGCCTTCCCAAACACAAGGACACAGTGCTGTCTCATGGTCATTCTGCTGTCTCCAGGACCCCCAGGTCCCTTTTTCCTACACTGCTCTCCAAGATGTCATTTCCCAGCTTATACCTTACCTGGGGTTATTCCTGCCCAGACGCAAGACTCTACATTTGCCCTTGTTATATTTCATTAAATTTTTCCCCACCCAACTCTCCAGCCTGTCCAGGTCTCTGGATGGCAGTACAGCCTTCTGACGTGTCAACTGCTTCTCCCAGCTTGGTGTCATCAGCAAGCTTGCTGACAGTCACTCTGTTCCCTCATCCAAGTCACTGATGAATATATTGAATAATACTGGCCCCAATACTGACCCTTCAGGGACTCCACTAGATACAGGCCTCCATGTAGACTCTCTCCTATCGACCATGACCCTCTGGCTTCTTTCCTTCAGCCAGTTCCCAGCCCACCTCACTACCTGATGGTCCAGACCACACTTCCTCAGTTTAGCTGCAAGGATGCCGTGGGAGACAGTGTCAAATGCTTTACTGAAGTCAGGATAGAACACAACCATATATTAAAGAACCACTTTTAGTTTCTTTGTTATGTCTGTTGGCTAATCCTTTGCTTTCAGAGCAGTGAATTTCAGGGAGAAGGAACTGTTACTTTCCTGAACTTCTGAGAAATAATTTCTCTCTCTGCACTTATTTGGACTTCTTTTTCTCGGGAATAAAAAAGGTGTTTTCCTTTCTTCAGGTGCACCGCCACACTGGTAGACTATAAATGAATTGCCATAGCACTTTTAGAAGGACTGCCATGTGTCTTGTGAGGGGGACTCAGCTACCAGTTTAATAACTGGTAACTCTCTAACTTTTATTCACAATGTTCAGCTGACTTTTTCATTCACAAATACAGCTGAACAAAATGATGGGCTGGAATTATTACTCAGTTTTACTCTGCAGACTAAACAACTAGGAAAATCAAAATAATAATTAAAAAAAAAAATTCTTATGGTACAATCACAGTATCACAGTATCACAGTATGTTTGGGATTGGAAGGGACCTCAAAAGATCATCTAGTCCAATCCCCCTGCTGGAGCAGGAACGCCTAGGTGAGGTCGCACAGGAACATGTCCAGGTGGGTCTTGAATGTCTCCAGAGAAGGAGACTCCACAACCCCCCTGGGCAGCCTGTTCCAGTGCTCTGTCACCCTTACTGAGAAGAAGTTTTTTCTCAAATTTAAGTGGAACCTCTTGTGTTCCAGCTTGATCCCAATACCCCTTGTCCTATCATTGTTTGCCAACGAGAAGAGCCTGGCTCCATCCTCATAGCACTCACCCTTTATATATTTATAAACATTAATAAGGTCACCCCTCAGCCTCCTCTTCTCCAAACTAAAGAGACCCAGCTCCCTCAGCCTTTTCTCATAAGGGAGGTGCTCCACTCCCTTCATCATCTTTGTTGCCCTGCGCTGGACCCTCTCCAGCAGTTCCCTGTCGTTCTTGAACTGAGGGGCCCAGAACTGGACACAATATTCCAGATGTGGTCTCACCAGGGCAGAGTAGAGGGGAAGGAGGACCTCTCTTGATCTACTAACCATCCCCCTTCTAATACACCCCAGGATGCCATTGGCCTTCCTGGCCACAAGGGCACAGTGCTGGCTCATGGTCATCCTGTTGTCCACCAGGATTCCCAGGTCCCTTTCCCCTACACTGCTCTCTAATATGTAATTTCCCAACCTATACTGGGACTTCGGGTTGTTTCTGCCCAGATGCAGGACTCTACACTTTTCCTTGTTAAATTTCATTAGGTTATTCCCCGCCCAACTCTCCAGCCTGTCCAGGTCTCGCTGGATGGCAGCACAGCCTTCTGGCGTGTCAGCCACTCCTCCCAGCTTAGTGCCATCAGCAAACTTGCTGATAGTACACTCTATTCCCTCGTCTAAATCGTTAATGAATATATTGAATAATATTGGCCCCAGTACAGACCCCTGAGGCACTCCACTAGATACTGGCCTCCAACTAGACTCCGCACCATTGACTACCACTCTCTGGCTTCTCTCCTTAAGCCAGTTCGTAACCCACCTCACTACTCTATTGTCTAGACCACACCTCCTCAACTTAGCAACCAGGATGCTGTGGGAGACTGTGTCAAAGGCTTTACTGAAGTCAAGGTAGATCACATCCACAGCTCTGCCGTCATCCATCCACCTTGTTACGTTCTCATAAAAGGCTATGAGGTTGGTCAAGCATGACTTACCCTTGGTAAAGCCATACTGACTGCCCCTAATAACCCTCTTATCCCTGATATGCCTTGAGATGGCACCAAGGATAAGCTGTTCCATTACTTTCCCAATCAGAAATTTCATTGCATGTTTCTACCAGAATAAAACAAAAATAAGATATCTAGACAGAGCACAAGACTTCTGTGCCAGGTTTGACCCTGGCTAATGCTTTCAGCTTTCATTTAGGGACAGAAGAGAAGAAAACATGCCTCTCAGAAACTTATATCAGATGCATATCTAAGTAGAGTTATAAAACAACTAGAAGGCATATCTGATCTCATACCTCTGATTTTCTTGCCTTCTTTAGAGTATGTCAGCTGCAGCAATTCCTGAAAGTTCTCTGAAAATAGGCGGTGTGTATGTGTAGAGATGAATAAATTTTAAATCTCAGCTCTTCGCCAAATTTAAAACACTAATACAGATTGACTTACAGCATTTTTAAGAGTAATCTCTCTCCATGTAGGATTGGGCCAATCAATCTGATATGGAGTTTTGCATTTTGTCTGATTGCCTTAGGGTTGTAAATATTTATTTTTCTGTTTGTAGACTTGAATATCTTACAGCTGAAGATTTTCCTCTTAGGGCAATTTTGACTTTTAAGAACAGGAATCCTTGACTTTGTCAATATCTGTTTGAGAATAGATTATCATGATCCTTCTCGTATAACAGGAATAATCCGTTGTAAAAAAACACAACAGCCATGGCAACATACTCTGAAGCTTCTTTATTATTGAAATAGAAGCAATGAATTACCCTAAGTTGTCACTTTAGCTCTCTTAAATAGTTTCCCTTTTTCTTCTCATATTTTTGAGAGATTCAGAATCATCTATTCCTTTCATAGATTGCATTTCTGTTTTTATTTAAGCTACAAGTCATGACTGGGGAAATTGAATTTTAAGGTCATCTAGTCAGAGACCACAGGTTCCTCTGAAATAATACGTCCTAGACAATATTTTCAGCTCCAAAATATTATTATTTGCTTCCATGAGTAAAAAAAAAGAGTCAAAAGAACAAGAGATATCATTTAAATACTTCAAATATGTTAAATGATTTTTCAGTGAGTTCTACCTTATATGCATGGGAAAAGGCATATACTATATATCTATCATGACTCCAGAATACTTCAAACAGCTAGTGAGCTAGGGAAGTGCTATCATCCTCACTTCACAGGAGTGTAAAGTAACTAAGAACAGCAGCCAGAAATAGTTAGACCCATGAAGTGGCACTTAAATAAAATGTGTATGCTTCTGAGTAAGCCTGAAATTCTGAAAACCTATAGTGTGGCACAACCTCAACAAGAGAACTGTGGAACATTTCTCGTCCCTCAGATTTGTCTAGATATGCCTCCGTCTGTGGCAAAGAAAAGCTTCTGCTGAGAGAAAGATATGAATTTGCATCATTTCAATCTGCAGAGAAAACTTCTTTTCCTAGGAGAGTTCTCTGTGGACTCTCCATATGAGGAAACTTCTACCATTTCCATCCCTAGAAGGCTTATTTTTAAAGAAGTTTGGAACAAACTGAATTCTTTGGATGAGAAAACATAACTTCAGGTGAAGTTTGAGAATAACAAAAACATAAAACAATTCCAGATTCTGGTATAAAAATATCATCTATCTAATATTTAAAATCACGGGGTCATATAACACTTTGTTTAGAGTGTCCCTTAGCAACTTGCCTGTACTTAAAGAAGTCTGTACAAAACTGCAGAATCTTTTAAGATTTACAGTTTCTCAAGCTAGTAATTTTTATTTTCATTTCATTTCCATATGTGCTCAGTGCAGAGCATCTTGCAACAAGTCACTTCTCAGAGAGGAATTTCCAAATCTCTTAAATTTATACACAGGGTCTGGTCCAATAAACACTTGTACATTTAATTGACTTTAATGTGAGTAACATGATAATACAAAACTTGAGTATAATTAAGTAAAACTGAAGACATGAGTAATTACTAACTTGATTTTGTGAATTACAATATTAGTTCATCTTTGAAATTTTATTTTCACATTCTGCTTTATAACGGCAAAACATAAATAACCAGACAGAGGAGAACTCATAGACCACTCTGCTGAAAGTTGTTGACTAGATAAATTCTTTCTACAAACTCCAGCTGGTGTGATCTTGGCCTTCAGTACATACTAATTAAATGGAGAAACATTTGAAATAAAAAAAGTTAATTTACTAATTAAATGACAAGTACGCTTTATAAATTGTCTCTTTGGCTTATTGTGCATTTGGAGAATTAATTAACAATACAATCAGGCTGCAGTTGTGAGATGCCAATATAGATGTGATTTGAAGATACTTTTACTTCTGTTTTCTATCTCAGCTTTTACGACAGCTGTACTGTAATGAAGATGCTTGACTCTTTTAATTTGTCTCTGTAAAATTAAAATGGGTTTGTGGTTTCTTGTTCACTGGGAGCAAAGAAAAAAATGATACACTTAACAGTATATTTCTAATCAGTCAACACAGACATAATGCTGTATTAATAAGTTGCCATTTTTCTCTATAAATGGGGGCTATAAAATTAGTTTGTCATTAGATTGTGTTCTTCTGGTAGAGAATTTTCAACAGTGTGTGACAATGAAAGTACAAATATAATTTAACTGACGTCTTCAGTTAAAATTAATGTGAAAATATTTGTCATTTGTAAACATTTACAAGTGATGTCCTTATTTTAAGCGTAGATCAACGAGGTTTTTTAGGTGTGGTTAAACTAGATTAGGAACAGCCAAAGTATAATGGAGTTTGCATGTGAACTCATGGACTGATGACCAAATTATTATTTACCTTCTTCAGTATGTCTGGCAAAATTCATATTGGTCAAAATAAACTCTTGCTAATATGTTTGACTTTTGAATGGTAGATATATATTAACTGTATGTGTCTGGACTGCCCAGACTAATCTTTTATTTTGCCCCCTCAAATGTTTTGTTTTGTTTTGTTTTGTTTCCCGGTTGAAATTAAATACAATTATGAACTTGCAGGTAAATCAAAAGTCAGTCAGAATTTACTACTTGCTGCAACTTCAACAGCCAGAAAAGAATTTGCAAGGAAAAAAAAAAAATCTCTTGACCCTAACCAGCTCTCGACTTATTGAGCAAATAAGCCAGCTTCTCTCCACAGACAGCTGTAAATCTTTGCTTGCTTGCCACTTTTTAGATTCACAATTAATATTAGTTCATCACTTACTCTTATGTTGATATTTTTAAAGCCTCTGCTTCATAAATGAAATAGTTACTTTCAGATTTTAACAGTATCTAGCATACACCTATGGATGAGAGTGTGTGTTGTTCCACTCTGAAGGAAGAAAACTGATTACTTTCCATTCAATTTACTTTGATTTTTCTGTCTAGTCTATTGGTGCCTACAGAAGAAAACAGTAATAAATCATTTATAAAATCAGCCCAATCTCTTCTACAGGGAAATACAGTGAGGCAGACTGTCTCATAAATTGTTTAGAATAATGCAGCTCTCCAGTGATTTAGACTGATGTGTTTGTCTTAAAAAAAAAAAAAAAAAAAAAAAAAAAAGGAAAGAAAAACCTGTACAAAACCTGCAGATGGTGATTCCCATCTTGTATGAAAGGGGTAGTGAGTGTGCTCACTTAGGGCAAAAACAATGAGTCAAAGTACTTTTTAATGTTCCTACAGATGACATCACATTAGCAAATAGACTGTGAGTCAGAGAAATTATAACTAAGAATATAATGCCCCCACTTAATAAGGGGTGTGTGTTAGGGGGGAAGTAAAAGAGCCCACTCAAACCAACTCAGCATCCCAAATCTTTCATCTCAGTATGTGGATTAGTGACAAAATGGTATTGTATACTGGCAGCTTGATTTCTGGCATTTACTGGGCTGTATGAAAGATCACATCCCCAAACACTTCTGTCACATTCTCTTCCAGATTGTGGTATATTAAACTGAGGAAATAAGCCTGTTTTGATAAGGATCATAGATTCATCAAAATTAAAGATAGAAAGGACCTGTTAGTGTAAATCACTTACATTATCCCTCATCCAAAGCAACATTACTCCCTGAGGTATATTTTCCAGCACTTTTTACAGTCCACTTTGAAATGACTCATTCAACAGTTTCCACCATTTCTCTCTAGAGATTAGTCTGCAATCTAATAGATCTCACTTACCCTTGGTTTCAGTCTAAATTTTCCATTATTCATGTAGAGATTTTTTTAAATTTTTCTGGCCATCTGAGTCTCTCAAAACTCAACCACCAAGGCTTTGGAGGGAAGCTAAGGGGCTACCAGAAGGACAGGACCTACCCACAGATTGAAAAGGACTTCAGCAGATTTTCTAGGCTTTCACTATCCCTTATCTATTTATTTGACTATTTGGTTCAGAGATGTGTTCCAATCTGACTTCTGGCCTGGCAGTCTCTAAAGACCTAAAGCCCCAATAAAAACCTAAAACATTTTCTAATCCACATAAATAGAACAATATTTAACTTTATTGGTGTCTCTTGTAGGAGATTTTGGCCACATCTGAGTCTGAACACTGCTGAAGCGGTGTACCAGTGAAGGGGTATCACCACAATAATGGAGCAGAGCCTTTCTGGTGTCATAGTTTTTCTTCATCACATAATCCCATCCTTACATCCTGCACATCAAAAAGTACATTGAAGTCTAACAAACTTTGAAGTTATTTCCATTTTTGACTCAAGCAGTCCTCAGACACTGTGGGTAGGACTCAATCCAGCCTTAGATTAGTTGTCAACAACATGGGTGTCTATACACAAGTTGGTTGCCTAAGCTCTGGTTACAGCTAGTATAGGATCCCCGGGAGACCATTTTGCAGCCTTTCAGTACTTAAAAGGGACAGATAAGAAAGATGAAGATAGACTTTTTAGTGGCGTCTATTGTGAAAGAAGAAGGGGTAAAGGTTTTAAAATAAAGGAGGGGAAATTCAGGCTGGACATGAGGAAGAAATTTTTTACATTGAGAGTGGCGAAACACTGGCCCAGGTTCCCCAAAGAGCTGGTAGACACCCTATCCCTGGAGACATTTAAGGGCAAGCTGTACGGGGCTCTGGGCAACTTAATGTGGTTGAAGATGTCCCTGCTCATGGCAGGGGGATTGGACGAGCTGAGCTTTGAAGGTCCCTTCCAACCCAAACTTTTCTATGATTCTATGATTCTATTATTCTATGACAGTTAGTGCCACAGGTTAAAACAGCTGTTTCAACATATGTTTACATGAAGACTTGACTTATATTTACATGTAGACTATTCATAGTCTTATGTACACTATAGGTCAAATATAGCCTCTTATGTTAGGTCAAGCTGTGTTCTTCACTCTATTCAGTTTGGACCCTCCTGGCAGCACTGCAGCAAAATTTGAAAGATGAGGCCCAATGTGCATGGCAGGAAGTAACTACAGCAGCAACTGCTTGGCAGCGATCTGTGCTGATATCCTCTCTGTTTCAACCTCACCCAACAGTATCTCTAGGACCAGACAGCAGCTGCAGATGTGCTTTTTTCCAGTCTCTCCAGGATCTAGACTACCATCTTGCAAACAATTTTCAGGTAAGTTTTCTGGAAATATTGGCATAAAGACGATGAAACACAAGGTTATAGGCATCCTACGACTGCACAGAGAACATACCAGGTTTCAGCTTGGATCCAGTCATTAGAAATCCCATCTACCTGTGTAGCAAAACTTTGTAAACACACATGACCATCATTGAAGGTCTCCCTGAAATTATGGCATATTGTATTGTGTTTAGTAGGCAGAGTTAATAACAAGCTTTCTGTACTGAGAAGCTTACAACACACACATACACACACACACACAAACACACACACAAAAAAATGTATATACATATAGGCAAAGTAAACTTGAATGAAATAACTTCTTTAGCTTAAATGTAGTTTTAGCATACAAGGATAAACTGATTTTTCCAAGGCAGGGAGTCTGTAGTACTGTCAGCAATTAAATGAGCTCTCCCAGGTCCAAGGCCATTATCTAAACTACGTGTGCCTTCTTAGTCTCAGTAAAACCTATTTTTCCTTACAATTGTTTCCTGCTTCATTTCATACTCACTTTGAAAGTGAGTAGTATTCTTTTTTGGATACACTTAGGAGAAAAATTTCTTTCATGAAGGCATCATTTGGAATATAATTATCTAAAGAAATACTTGAATGGAAGGAGCATTTTGATACCTAAATTTTCAAAACAGTCTCTGCTTTAAAGAACACCAAAAGTGAAATACCTGGAGGATAAAAATATGTGTTGTGAAAAACCAACTACTTCTTCCTTGTGTGATGATTAGAGAAGAATCTAAAATATTTAACAAAATATTTTAGAATACTTGGGAGTTTGCAGTTTATAAAAGAGAAGATAATCAGCTACAAACACTTCCAGTATAGACATGTGTTTGAATCATCCCATAGGACCTGTAAGATACAAGTTACTGGGAAACAGAGTCAGTGGGAAATTCAAGTCTGACTGTCTTTCAGTCCCAGCAGTGACCAATACACAATAAAATATGCAATAAATCGCCCTATGTTGATTGCATTTTTGCTGAAAAAAATAGGTGTAAAAAAAGTCCACACAAAAATGTCCCTTATAAAATATAGGACATGATTTTTTTTTTTTTTGTAAATATCAAACACAAAATAGAGCCTTCAATTTTATGGGCCAAATGAAGCAACATTCTTAAAATAAGTACCTAGGCTTCTGTCTAGCTAATGGAGAAAAATTAGTGCCTCTGAAGTCCTCCAGTGGGAAAACCTCTGTGCCCAGGACAAAATCAATTCTGCCACTGGGATTTTCTGTCACATTAACATGCCATTTTGGTGGTCCTGTTTGTCGAAGACTTGTAGTATTTCACATACCCAGGAAGGCAGCAGGAATTGTTCCACCAGTCTTCACCTCGCCAAAATTAGGATTTATTGGGCACAATTTGCAATTGTAGTTCAGATGCACTTCCCAAAGTGTAGGACAGTTATGCCTGTAGCCACTGTGGGCATTTTGTATTTACTAATTTCAGATAGCCAGTGTGGGTTTCTGTTAAACCAGATTTAAAAGGTAAATGCATTTTATCTAACAACCTCCTGAGACACTGCACATCTTCACATAATTTGAAAATGCTTTCTTAATGCTCAGGTGATTTTTTCTGTTGGTTATTAACTGCTTTTTTTCTGAGCTTTTCTTCTACATCCATTTTCTGTCAGGTGGTTGTACTACAAAAGATACATTACTGTATTTACTTTTCACCCTTAGGCCCATACTTAGAAATGCATGTTTATATTTTAAATAGTTTTATCACACTTGCCTTCTCCTAGCTTAATTGAAGACTCTGGAAAACTGCAAGTGGAAGAAAAATTCCTGTCATTGGAGTTAATAGTCGCTTTGACAATGTCTATACTGAAATTCCTCATCATTTATTAATATTGTTCACACACACTGAGGATTTTCTTGGCAATGCCACGTAACATTAGGTGAGACACAACTTATAGGAATAAATACTTCAGGATCTTTTTTGATGGGTAAATGGATAAGATATAGATATGTTTGGCACTCATCTCTATGAACTCCAACAGTTTAAAAAAAAAAAATGTATACTCTGAGAGATGCCTGCATGTCCTCATGCCACACCAAAAGGCAAGCAACACAAACAGCAAATTTCACACTACATAACTGTTTCATCATCTGCAATTTAGCCTTACACTGTGAAGTGCTTCAAACAGAGAAAAATCATACAAAATCATAAATATATCTAAGGACCACAATAGTCCATTACAGGACACACAGCAGATGCAAAGAAAAATGATCTGTAGGGATTCAGGAAAACTTTGTCTCTTGACATCAAAATCAGAGCAAGATCCTTCTTTTTGCTGATAGAAAAAATAAAAAACACTTGAAGAAAAAGAAAAAAAAAAAACAAAACCAGTGACAATTTCATCTGTTTTCAAAAAGTAAATCCATTACTAAAGAAAGTTACGAAATCATTACTTTCCTACTATAAATTCTAAAGCAAGATAATAGTTGCTGAGAGAGAAATTCAGCTTTCTAAATGTAGGTGTCTGTATCTATGTTACATTTTGTATACTTTATGGCATCCTGAACATCTACTTGGGGCTGTCAGATGTGACTAATAGAAGCTCTTGTCCTTCTTGAGAATGTCTTGTGGGCCAGGTGGCAAAATGGTTACCCTGACTTTTAGTATAAGTAACTAGGGTAATTCCAGCAAACACTATTGTTTGAAGGAACTCTACTAATTCCTTTTTACTCAAATGTTTTGAATTCTGTTTTTTTTTTTTTTTTTTGCCTGTTGTATGGGCTAACAAATGTCCTGTGACAAAACATCCTCCTAAAAATTAGCTTCAGAATCATTCTTTATGAGTCCTCTCAGGTTAGAAAGAGACCATCAACATGTCAGACGTTACTAGGCAGAACAGAGACTTCCTAGGTCATCATTGGAGCTTGATGAGTTCAATTATAGGGTTGAATGTCTATGGGGAAGAATCAAGGGGAAGGACAACAAGGCAGACATATTGGTGAGGATGTGTTACAGACCACCCAGCCACGATGAAGAGGCAGATGAAATATTTGGCAGATGAAATATTTGGCAGATGAAATATTTTGAAATATTTATCTGGAAAAAGTCTCACAATTATTAGCTCTTGCTCTTATGGGGGACTTCAACCTAACAAATGTCTTCTAGAAATAAAACATAGCAGAGAGAAAGCAGTCTAGGGGGCTCTTGGAGGCTGACACAGCTGGCTAGTGAGCCTGCCAGAGAAGTCACCTGTGGCGGATGCACTTGATCCCCTCCCAGCCAAACCAGCAGCAGTTTGGTCCAGGCCTCAGAGGAGAGAAGGGCCTAAGCCACAGCCAGGCCAAGAACTACTTCCAGGAGACCCACAGGGAAGCAGAACGGCACACGGAATGATGGTGGATTGTGGGTGCAGGGAGTCTCGTGCCTGCTTTTCCTATTGTATGCAATTTGACTACGAGTCAACTACTTCATTCTATAAATACAACAGCGTGGATGAGCCCACTTTGAGCTCTCCCTGCTAAATAAGTGAGTTGTATGGCAGTGGTTTTACTACTCACAGGTCAGTGGATGAGCCAAATCCATGTTCAGTATTAATCGTTTAGCATAAATAGATGCACACTAAATGTCATGGATTATTTAGAGATATAGGGTTGTATGGTATTTAATATAGTCTTTCATTCATGTTACTTAGTAGGCTAGATTTGCTAAAATTTTAAGCTTTTATTTGTCAAAAGCAACTGCAGTCTACACTAAACGCCTGCATGATAAAGTCTAGCTTGCATTTAGCTGAGAAAAATGGGAGTGACTGGGAAAACAATGATCCAAGGCTAAGGCAGAGACATTGCAGACATCTGCAGTGTGGGGCCTGTTTGCACTTCGCTAAGAAGAAAGGATATATCCAGGTAAAATGACATTTTCAAGGATACAGAACAAAAACAGTATCTACAACTAAACAAAACAGAGGACCATGTGGAGTCAGGGAAAGGGTGTCCAATGGGGAGCAAGGGACCTGGTGGCGAAATTTTGCTGTTGGACTGAATCTTGATGTGAATGGTCTGTAAAAATATAGAAGTTTGTAGTTTTCTATGCTTGAGCGGACCGCTGTGTAGGTACTCGGCTAGAGCCAGCCCTTTTGTTATTTTACTCTATCAGATATTTTTCCTGAAAATTTTGCTTCCTGAAAGTCTACTTTGCATGTGATTACGGGTCTGCCCTGAAAGCTTGCCTTCAGAGGTCTAAGTACAGGCTCCGGAGCGAATGTTTATCAGGGGAAGAAGAACGCTGAATGTTTGTATTGTGATGGATATATACGTCATATATATACGTCGGATATAAGTCTTTTCCCAGCTTATACTGGTGCCTGGGGTTATTTCTGCCCAGATGCAAGACTTTATACTTGCCCCTGTTATATTTCATTAATTTTTTCCCTGCCCAACTCTCCAGCCTGTCCAAGTCTCTCTGGATGGCAGCGCAGCTTCCAGTGTCAGCCACTCCTCCCAGCTTGGTGTCACCAGCAAACTTGCTGACAATGTACTCTATTCCCTCATCCAAGTAATTGATTAATATATTGAACAGTACTGGTCCCAGTACTGACCCTTGAGGGACTCCATTAGATACAGGCCTCCAACTGGACTCTCTCCCATTGACCATGACTCTGGCTTCTTTCCTTCAGCCAGTTCACAGTCCACCTCACTACCTGATCGTCCAGTCCACACTTCCTCAGTTTAGCTGCAAGGATGCCGTTGGAGACTGTGTCAAATGTTTTACTGAAGTCAAGGTAGACTACATCCACCGCTCTGGCATCATTTATCCACCTGGTTATGTTCTCATAATAATCTATGAGGTTAGTCAAGCATGATAGGATAAATTGTTCCATCACCTTTCCAGGGATGGAGGTGAGGCTGACCAGTCTATAATTAACCGACTCCTCCTCCTTGACCTTTGCTCCCTCAGCACCTGTGGGTACATCTCATCTGGACTCATGGATTTATGGATGTCCAGGCATTGGAACAGGCTGCTCAGGGAAGTGGTGAAATCACCATCCCTGGACGTTTTTAAAAGGCATATAGATGAAGTTCTTAGGGACATGGTTTCGTGTCGTTATTAAGTTATGGCTGTACTCGATGATCCTGAGTTTTTTTTCTAAATGAAATGATTCTATGATTCTGTTCATTACACATGTTTCCATCTCCTACTCTTATTTCTATTCCTGGAGCACAGTGTCTCTAGCTATGTAATGTATAGGGACCATCTGAAGACTCAATATGCAGCTTCTTCCTGAAGCTAGGCTAGCTTTATTCTCAGGAAACTGAATCAAACTTGATCTCTTCACAAAGGACCACACAGACATTTTCTGCTAATGGCAAAATGTGTAAGGAAGTAAAGAGAACAAATGCTCAGACAAAACACAGTAGCATTTGATATATATCCCTAGTTTTGTTTCTTTTTAATATATTATTTCTTCCACTTAGACATATGATGCTTTTGAGGCTCAGCAATCCTTTTTTCTCTTATGCTCTTTGAAAGAACCTCAGATGTCACTGTTGCACCCAAGCCATCATGCCTCATATATGGAACAAACAAGTGGGCAAGGAGTTTGCATCATTGTAAAATTTTTAAATGGAGTAGGAATATATTCAATACTTTTCATCCACCTATTAGGGCAATGGTGACACTGCTGTCACAGGTTTATCTAATTTCTGTTACTGCAGAGGGAATGTCACATACGTTGGGGGCACAGGCTATTCGTTTTGCTGTCCTCTGTTGCCTGGTATATAATTATCACAGCTCATCTTTATTAAATACCAGCCTTATCTTTGTTTTGCTCTCTTTGTTGATAGATGTAACCTCAATACTGTTGCCATGGCTACAGTAACAGTAGCTGAGAAGATTTTGTTTGTTGTAAACAAACTGAGCTATACAGGCACAGATCCTAGTGGAGCGTTTCCAGTCCCCTAACTTATATCATGCTGATTAACACTGCCATCTCCCTCCTGCAACCTATTCCTTATTTTAATTAGCATTTATTTAAGCTGTATCAGAGTGTTTCCTCTTTTGTGCAATTGCACCCCATTTCTGACAGCTTTTTTCCCTATAGCAACAGCCATAGGTTAGGACTGCAGCCCTGCTGAGAGCATTCTCACAGCAAAGCCCTGCTGGTACCAACAATTAATCTAGATGTACACACAAGCATAATGGCAAAAGATTGCTTTAATTTACTTCCTACTTTCTCACCTCCAGGGGCAACTGAACTTATTTTGATGTAGGAGTCATAGTGATATGAAAATGTGTTACTAATTCTGAAGCTTGTTTATCTTCAAGCCAATTTTTCAAAATTAAGGGCCAAATTCAGCCCCTCACATAAGGACATAAAACTACTCTGTAAGTAACTGTATTGCAGATTCCTGTATTTCTGTTGACTTAACCCACGATCTCCCATGTGTAGGGAAACAATCAGAATAGGTTCAGGTTCACCTTATACCACCCAAAGAGCTGCTATCTGGAAGCTGCCTTTTCTCAGCAATGCATGGATGAACCTTGTGATGTTTCCCTTCTCTCTCTTTGCCTCCACTGCATGATCTCTTTCATTCAAAGGAGCAAATGGAATAAGAATATTAATATAACATGACATACATTAAGGGAAATCAAATAATAATAATAACCTAAACTCTTAATACTGCTTGTTTTCATATCACAAAACAGGTAGACATATAACCTGTTTGCAGCCTCTTGGCAAAACTTTGTACCCTGAAGGAAACCCATCTTATGAGACTGAGTTAAGGAAGAAGTTATAGCACGTGTGAATTTCCTGAATTACCCAGTTTTACATTCCAACTTTTCATGCTACTTTAATATAATTTTACAGATGAATGATAAATAAGGTGACACACTGACACTAGCAAACTTCATGAATGAGAAGAAAAAAAAAATTACACTCTCCATGAACTTTTAGAATCATTCACACTCATTTTCAGCTTGGAAAGCTGTTACCTATTCATATAGCAGCTTCTTAAAGTGTAAATGGAAGCAAACCAGCATGCAGAGATCTGCAGTGGTTTGCAAATGTCTCCACAGTATCTAGAAATCAACCTGAAATATTGGAAGAGACCAAATGCTCTAAGGACCTAAACTTACTTCTCCCTGTTTTAATGATTTTTTACTAGACTGACAGTGCAATTAAAGGGTGCAATTTGGCAGCCCACCTAAGAGTATTTTCACAGCAGATCCCTCCTTGCAACTTGTAATTCCTCTAGCAACATAATCTAACTTAATATGTTTCACCAGCACATCAGTTCAAAAGACTGCCATGAAGTTCAGTTTCTCTTTCCCACTGGACTAAAAAGAAACTTTATCTTCAAATGACTTAACAGAGAAATGAAATTCAAGATAAAGAGGAGCCACACAACAGAATACATTCTCTGCCCCACAGACAGCACGTGTGTCATGAAAGAAGGGAAGACTGAAGCTGTAGCTGGCAATTCAGACACCTGAAAAAATTCTGAAGTTTGCTATACTCTTGTAATGCTGCAGCTCGGAGTTTTCAATTGACTTCTGCAGCTAGTTGTTTAGTAACACTCGAATAAATGGTTTCCACTTACAAGAAATGCTAATCTAAATTTGTATGACAACTGATGGAGAAAGGAAGAAGTATAGTGTATACTCCACATGCTGATAAAATGGACCTTGAAGTGATTAATGATCCACTTTTCTTCTGTGTACTACAAGAAACATGTGGCAAAACTGGGAGTCTGAACCAAGCCACATGAGTCCTATTATGGTACTTTGACCACATGTCTTGCAGAGGAGCTGTTCCTATGTCCTTTTTTACTTGTTACCAAACATTTTTACTACAGGACTTAGACTAGAGCATTTCTAAATACAAAGAGAGTACATGAAGAAGTGATTTCAATAGTAGACATTGTGGCTGATGATTAAATGAGATCCCAGCCATATGACCCCTCAAAGAAGTTATTCACAGCAGAAGAGGTTTAATATATAGATGCCGTCATAAAGAACCCTGTTCCTTGAAGGGCCATGATGGAGGCAAATTCTGGTTACTGGACTTGTATGACATTGCACATCAGGGAAGGAATTCAAATGCAGAAAATTTGACATTTACAATGGTATTCAAGTAAGGTATGTGTTTCCTATTGGATGGAATCAATTGTATTCTCATATCACTGCCGATGCTGTCTATAATTTCAGTGAATACAAAGGCTGCCTAAAGCTGGTTTTGCACTGATATGTACCTGCACTGTAGTCTTACACGTTATTGAGGTTCTTTTTATAGTTATGTGGTGCTATGTATGAGCAAGATGCTTTGAAAGTCTGACACTTTCTTGGACACCAATCTTAATCAGGTATGAGACAAAAGACTGAGAAACTAGACTGTATTAGTCTTATATCTTGCAAAATTACTATTGCTTCTTACAGTGTTAATCTAGTTCTAACCTGGGGCAGAGGCTATTCAATACCAAATGGGAGTTAAGGAAATTACTGTTTTTCATGCTGCAATAATACTAAGGAAAGAGTGTGAAAAAGGGGGGAAATGTCCTTGTTACATTGCAGCCAGGCTTAATTAGAAAAACCACTTGTACTGATCGCTATCATATCAGTGTATGACAGTCCTTTCCAGTTTTGTTTCTACTGAACTGAATGAGAGTTTGTCATTTACTTCAATGACAGGCAAAATGGATCTCAGTATAATCTTTTAATTTAAATTGTTTTCTGGTTTAATTGAACATGATACTTCTCTATTCCATTTTTAAGGACATGTCTCATTGAACATTGAAATGTTAATTTTTGCTGTATTTTGTTTGAGTTGGGTGAGTTATAGGAACAAAGGACAACACAGAAAACTTACCACATTATTGCAAGCTAGTGATAAACAGCAAGCTTGTCATTCACAGTCATAATCTAGTAAATTTATTTTATATTAAAACACTCCTTAATATTGTAGTAATCTAATTGGTTTGTATGGTTAAAGGAAGATAAAATTCTCATATTCATTATGAGCTGCTACTATAAATCTCCTTACTAAAATAAAAAAGAAGCATTTATCCTATTCAAGAAGCATACGAATATTGTATTTGCCTTCTCTGATAATATCAGAATGGTGCTTCCAGGACTTCATGTTGCCTTGAGAGTATATATTCAGAAAACACTCAAACCCAAAACATTGTGACCCCAATTCTCTTCACATTTGCTACAGTATACTTGCATTGTTTTAACTGATGAATTAATGTAACCATATCTGTTAAGCACTGTTGTACAGTGAGAAAAGAGTTATTGCTTGGACTTGAGTCTCTGCGAGAAGAGTACTCACATTGCCTGATTTTTTGGCTGCAACTCAGTCCTTAAAATACAAGGCACACTTCCTGAGACTTCCTTAATGATCAATGAGGTGTGGGGATCAGGCTTCCCAGGGGACCTGGTTGGTACACTCAAGTTGGGCTCTTGTCAGTCATGACCTGGATAAATCTCCACTGATCATATAAGCAGTCTTGGGATGGTAGTCTCTTACCTATCTTGCTATGAATCTATCAGGTACGTTTTGTAGCCAGGCATTTTCATTTTGTTTGCACTTTCAAATGCTACCTTACTTTTGCTAAAATACTGTTTTATTTTTCAAGTCTTCATATAATGTTTGATATGAAGGCTTCCCAAAACAGGAAAATCCATTAGATAAGTTAGGTTTTCTGTTACTATTTCACCTTATTCATTCCTGATTTCGTATGTTGTCCCTTTACTCTCTATTATGACCTCAGAATAAGAGTTTTCAAAGTACAGAGTGAATAAACAGTATCTTGTTGATATGCAATCTTCAATTAGCCTTGAATTCTTCTTCAGAATATTCCCTAGATTTTGCACTATGATATTTCCTTGATTACTTGAAAAAAAAATAATCCTCACTCTTCACTGTTGGACAGTCTTTCTTATTGTGGGTATACAGGTAGAGTCAGGTACTGCTGTGGGAATAAAGCAACCCGGAATCACAGCTGTTCCAGATGAAGGTGACTTGCCAACACGGTAGCAGCATATTTCATATAAACTGTTTCTATCCCTTTTTTGTTTTCATGCAACTGAGAATCATATTTGCTTTTCCCATGGCTGCCAAATAATGAACAGATATCTTAGTCAAACATTCCGTGAGTTTCCAAATGTTTTAGATCCTCAGAGAATCCTGCAGCTTGAAAAACATATGAGAAGTTTAGACTACTTCTGTCTACAAGGATAACCTTACATGTATCCCAGTTGAATTCCATCTGTCATTAGGCAGCTGTACCTCCACAACATGTTGAAATCCCCTGAAAGTCCGACTGTCCTCCACATTACTTATTAACATTGTGATATGTGAGAGAATTATTATACCACTATTAGATATTTGCTGAATTACAAAGATTTTCAAATGCAAATGCTTATTTCATGGAATTTTTATGTAGGTATGGTAAAAAAATGTGACGGTTGCATAGAATACTGAGTATCTTTTGTCTTGTAGTGTTTTAATGTCATCTTTAAAATATTAATCTCGGCTAATTTTTTCTAGGTTTTGTTGTTGTTGTAGTTGGTTGGTTGAATTTGTTTGAGGTTTTGTTTTATTTTGTTTGTTTGTTTTTTCATTAAAAAAAAAATATTTTTTTTTAGGTGAGGTTCTTTATGGACTAGAACCCTGTATTTTTTTTTTATGAGAAAAGTTTATTTTTCTTCCCATACAGTACATTGTCCACAAAATTGCTTTTTTTTTAATAAAAATATTTTTAATAATAATTGAAAAAAATGAAAATAATAAATACAGGTTTGTCAAGCTTGAACATTTCATTTATCTCTCTGTAAAAATTTTGCTCGTGTTTAAAATCAGCTCAGTGAAACATTAAACTGAATTTAAATCATAATACAAGAGAATATCCAGGAAAATATTGGTATGTACTTCTTCTCTGGTAAAAGCCTGGTCTTTAATGCCCTAAATATATGCAGATGTTCTTCTGTGTGAGAATTGTAGCATCAAAAAAGGACACTGTTACCAGGAGAAGGTACAGAGCATACTAAACTCCTTTTTCACACTCAAAAACATCCTCTACTTTGCATTAGTTGGGCAAGAGATGTCAATTAGGAATTGAAAGTGTTCAGGGATCCCTCAGTAGCTCACAAAAATGTCTTTACTATTTAGAATTTCAATTAAATTTAAATTTACATTTAATTGACTTTGTCTTGCTCATTTCCTTCTCTGTTCACACATGTATGTATAATTGCATTTATTCTGATTAATATTTACTGAATTTTAATCTACAATCCTGTACTGTCGCTTAACATGTTTATTTTTCTGAGTAGTTCTCAGAAAAATCTCTTATTAAAACTTTTTGAGAATGCAAATAGCGTATGCTCCCTGAATTGTCTTGAGAACTTTTTATTTTCTTCCTGGCCTTTCAGAGAGCTCAGAATTTATTACTAACACTTCTTTATGGAAATGTATGCAGTCTGAGTCTACCATGTTATAGTTAACCAAGTTGCATGCTGTTTCTCCTTCAATTATACCATATGCCAGCTTCCACAAGAACAAAGACAGGTACCATTGGTATGCTAAATGCACTGGATATTCCCAAATTGTCTTCTCAGAAGAAACCTGAGATGGTCACACTGCCCATAACTCAGAAAAATAGGTTTGTGTCCATTAATTGAAGTACTAGCTATCTAGCTGTCATCTGGACAAGGAAATCTGGATGGTGAATTTACCCCTATAGAAAATGTTTTTAAAGAGTTTATCTTCAATTCTAAATGCCCTAGTATCTTTATAACTATGATTCTTAGAGATCCTCAAAGGTTCCTAGGGATGAGCTATCTAATCATGACTTAATTGGGTACCCACAGAAAATGTTTTTCAGTAACTGTCTCTGCATGCACTTGGCAAGTATGAAGCAGTGCAATTTGTCTTAATCATCTTTGGTGATGCATTAAGCTATGCAAAATTACTATGTATTTTGCAGAAACTAAGATTAAGCAATCAGACATTTACTCCAGATCACTTGACACACACACTGAATTCTTAAACCACAAGATTGCTCATATGTTTGATCCTATGGGCATTTATTTGTATCTTTAAGGATGTACTTCCAACATGCAGAGCCATTACTGTTCTTTAAAAAAATTGCTCCGTTAGCCATCACACTCTCATACATGCATAATTTTTCACAGGTGGATTTGGACAAAACTGATAATATGCTGGTGTTTCTCCAGATATTTTTTCTAGTTTTAGACTTGATGGATTTGCCAACTGAATTCTCCTGTGTCTGCAATGCCACCATGGATTAATCTCACTCTTAATCTGGGTAGAGAAATGCAAGCTGCTTGGTTGTTTACACTCCGGCTAGCATCTACTGGGAATTTCTCTGTAAATGTAGACAGGTTTTCCTCATTCATGACACAAGGAAGCTTAGGCCATTCACAAAGCTTTTTTTTTTTTTTTTTTTTTCTGGATCACGTTTGTCAGTGGTCATTTTGCAGTCTGGAAAACTCAATAATTTTCAATACTTCTGCTGTAGGCGTGAATCAGTGCTCTTTATTTTGTTTTGTTTTGTTTTTCTCTATCATCATTACATTAATCAATGCAGAGTAGAAAGGGGTTTTCAGAGTGTTCTATATCTACCTTTAGATACATAGAATATGTATGCTATATATTGTTCAGAGCATTATATGTCTACACAATATGGTCAAAGCAGCAGAATGACTTTCCCATTTGAAAACTGTGGTTTATTATGTTAAAAAACCTAAAAATTATAAGGCCCAAACCATTATCTTGCATCTTAAGTCAGTGAAACAAAATATGTTGATTGAGTAAACCTATATTCTTCCAGTTTAGCATCATGAACATTACCAATATTTCTGGTTTTCCTCAAAAACTCTTAGGAGGAGGGAAAAATAGAATCGTAACTTTCTAAGAACATATCACATCTATCCATTTTCTGGGACTAGAAACTTTTGTGCTAGCTTTATGATATTTTAGGGTATAGTGAAATTACTTCCTCTTAATCTGAAATGTGTCCCATACATGTAAGCTTATAAGCATTGTTTCTGGCAAGCTGAAAACATGAGTGCTCATAAATAGAGAACTAAAATGTAGGTTAAAGTAGCTCTGTAAAAATTACAGGCTGCTTCCTCTAGATAAAGTAACAAGTAACTTGTTGTATTAAATGGTACAAGACTGCCGAAAGTGACCAAGAGCCACCTCAGTGGCAGAGTTCACAGCTATGCCCTGATAAGCAGACAGCTATTAAGCAGATAAGATGCTAATAGATACCAACAGTCTCTGGTGTTAGAGGTGAACATAAAGCAAAGCCAAAGCCTTAGGTGCAAATTATGGACATTCACAGAATCACAGAATCACAGCATGTTAGGGATTGAAAGGGACCTCAAAAGCTCATCCAGTCCAATCCCCCCACCGGAGCAGGAACACCCAGATGAGGCTACACAGGAATGTGTCCATTACTGACAGCCCGATCTTAGCATTGCAAAGACATACATTCCTTAAGGTAGATCAGCCTTCACAGCCTTGATCTGGTGGTATTCTAACATGGAGGATATCCAAGTCTTCTTATGTTATACGATTATTTGTTAAAACCTCTGTGTTATGTCTGACTTAGGTAAAACACATATGATGAGAGAATAGTGACTGAAGAACAGAAAATAAATGCCTGCACTGTACTTTTTCCATCTACTCTTTGCATAGCATACACACACATACCTGTAGTTGCTTGACAGTCCTACTGCCAATGACATCTGGTTATCTATAATCTCCTTTCAAGAACCTTGCTCTCTGCAATGCACCAGTGCCTCTCCTCTGTGTAAGATACACATGGCAAACACAGACAACAACAAAAGAGTGATAACACAGGCCCTGTTTGGTGGCAGCAACAGCCACAACAGCATCAGGGACTCAGAAAACCTCCTCCACATTTGTTTGTTTATGTGTTCTGATGATCTGGATAGGAAAGTTACAAGAAAGAATTTATTATGGCAGTGGGGGTTGGCTCGAAAGCTTCACTCTGTCTTTATTTTAATGGCCATTTGAATTACTTCTGCAGACTTTGACAAAGCTTTGATTATCTCACACATGGATGATGCAGAAATTCAAACTGAATCTTTCATCTTAATAAAAATGAACCCAAATTCCCATTTGGATCATAGATGCTGCTTGTGGGCTCTCTCCAGATTTTCTGCCAAACACTGCCACCATGTGTGAATGTTAGATTTTGTCCTGAACAGATGAGAAGGAAAGGGACATAACAGCGAGGTCCTTCTCCTTGTGCCTTCAATAGAGGCTTGAGAGTACCCAGAAAAGCACCCACACAACTGTTTCCTCCTTTCTATTTCCCCTATTGATATATAGCTGTGAAAGCTGTCAGGGACTCATGTAAAGTATTATTTCTATCACCATAATATCTAAAGCCTCTCTGCCAAAGTCAGAGATATTATAACAGACACTGTTATGAATAAAAAGGGAGCCCCATCCATACTCTAACACAATAAGATAGAAGTGGAGCAAGAGGAGGTGATTAATGCCTCAAAAAATAAAAATACAAAGCAAAAAAATAAAAGAAAGTTGCTGCTGGAGCTAATACAAACCCACAGTTTTTCAACCCCAGTAAAAGAACATAGTAACATGATTGACTTTTGTCCATTAGTTTTGTAAAGTGGCATGTGAAACTGATAAGACAAATAATATATTATCAGCCTTGGAGAATCAATATCTCTATTGCTACTGAAAACAAAAGTAGCTTGAGACCTTGTCTGCTATCCACAAGGAAATGTAAATATAAATAATAGCAATAATAATAATAATAAAAATTGACATATTTCTAATTGCAACTGTTTAAAACTCTGCATGAAGACTGTAATACAGAAATAAAGTGACATCAGGACAAATAGCCTAACTTTTTGGAGTATGAACCTTATTTCAAAATGAGTGTATCCTGACATCCATCTGCTTATCTTTAAATTGCTTGTGTTAACCAGAGTTAATTCTCTATGCTTCTCATGTATTTCTTTCTACATGATACTTAAGAAAGTCACCTAGGTGCCAGAGAATGTCACTTGTCAAAAAGATTCTTCAGAAAGTACAAAAAAAAAGTAGTTTATAAAGAAAATATCTGATTTACAACCTTTTACTACTATTTTTTTTTTTTGGTGGCAATGAGTTCAGCAGAACCACAGAATCATAGAATGCCCTCTGTTGGAAGGGACACCCAAGGATCATCGAGTCCAAATCCTGTCCCTACATATGACAAGCTCACAGGTCACACCATGTGTCTGGGAGTGTTGGCCAGTCTCTTCTTGAACACTGACAGGCTTGGAGCTGTGACTAACTCCCTGAAGGAGTAAGTAAGTAAGTAAGTAAGTAAGTAAGTAAACAAGTATGGCTGTAGGATTCAGCAATGGTTCCTGGCCCTGGATGAGTTGAGACTCCGTCACAGAATCACAGAATGGTTGGGATTGGAAGGAACCTCAGGAGATCATCTAGTTCAACCCATCTGCTAGAGCAGGTACACCCTGGAATGTGTCCAGCGGGTTTTGAATGTCTTCAGAGGAGACTCTACAACCTCTCTGGGCATCCTGTTCCAGGACTCTGTCACCCTCAGAGTAGAGAACTTTCTCATATTCAGATGGAAGCCCCTGTGTTTCAAGTTTGTGCTCGTTGCCCCTCATCCTGTCACTGGGCACCACTGAAAGGAGTCTGGTCCCATCCTTTTGACATCCACTCTTGAGATATTTATAAGCATTGATAAGATCCTCTCTCAGCTTCTCTTCTCCAGGCTGAACAGACCCAGCTCTATTAGTCTTTCCTCACAAGACAGATACTCCAAAGCCCTCATCATCTTTGTAATTCTGCTGGACTCCTTCCAATAATTCCTTGTCCTTCTTACACTAGGGAGCCCAGAGCTAGATGCAGAACTCCAGAAAGGACTGTTTCAATCAGCCATCTTCTCTGACTTCAGTAAGAATAAGAGATTAGAAGAATGTTATTTTAGGTAATCCTTGCATGGTTCAGGCACGAGCTCAGGGTCTTGACTTAAGGCTCTGATCTTCAGCAGGTTTAAATTAACAAGCGTGTGAAGCAAAAGGATGTATACAATAGCTTGTAACAGTGAGGATCCACAATCACAGAAAACATGAAATTTATAATAAGACTTAGGATGGCTGTAAACAATAAACCCCAAGCTGTAATTCTGAAAATTCCATTTAGCTAGAAATATGCTCCTCAGGCCATAAGATGTAGGTGATACAGCACTCAAACTTTTTATTTTTTTCCAGCTATGTTTAAATACATCTGACTTCAGATGCACATGCATAGTTTCTCTTTGTTTAAGAGGTTCCACCCACCTGAATCACAGAATAAAACTCAGCCTTGGGCATTCATCAGCAGTTCTTGTAGCTGAACAACAAAGGATTAGTTAAATAATATGCACTTTTCCTTAAGTAAATATGAGTACCTGTATAATTATTTCTCCTACAGGTCTTAACAGCACCAGAGGAGCTGTTATCCTTTATCAGGTAAATTAGATGCAGCTTTAAAATTGCTATGTGTGCCAGAGGAGTTCTGTGGATGTATTAGATAAATAATCTTTGGAGGATTTTTTTCCTATTCTAGGTAGTCTAGTCTCACATCACATAGAGACGATTTACAGAGACAACATACATCTACTTTATTTGAAATCAGGTCTGTAAATCCTGATATACTGATGAGAATCCAGACTCTTAGTAGTAATTCTAATTCTAATAAAGATCTGAATGCTTACTTGTAATAAATCACAGTATTGTGAATGGTAAGAAAGTAAAAACCTACATTAAAGGCATTTACAGAGCACTTCTTTCTGAAACAGACTGTAAACTTTTCAATTCTTCATCCAGTCCTATTTTGAATGTTTCAAGTACCAGATCTTCTGTCAGTCCCCTGAGGAAAATATTCCATGCCCCCACAGAGCAAGCATTGTTAAGGGTTCTTTCTAGACATTCAGTTCAATTATTCATTTATTCACTCCTAATTATGCTCACCTCAATAAAAATTGTTCTCCTCAGAACTGCACTCAGTTGGAGATACCTCCCTATGCCCCCTGCTATTATTTGGACAAAGTTAGTGATTCCATTATTCATGTGCCTCAAGTGAACCTTGGATGTCCGTCTTCGTGGGATTTTTCTGTGTTTCAATTCCCCAGCTCTACAATAAGTCTCACTTTCTCACATCCTTTATCTGTTCTTCTAAAAGCTCTAGCACGGGGTCAATCTTTATTTGTGTACATTATCTACAGGCAATACTTAGGGAGTTCAAGATCAGTTTCTCAAATACTTTGAGATACAAATTGAAAAGTGTGATAAAAAAAAAAAAAAAGGAAAAAAACACAGATTATTCTATCTCATTATAATAAATTACTATTAGAGAATGGAGACTGTTATAACTACCTCTCTTTAAGCCTATCTGGTTAGCACTGGCCCTGAATAGGTTTAATTCCAAAAATAGATTAAGTGAATCTATTTAATAGAAGTATCAGGCTATGCATTGGAAAACAGCAGAAACGATTTTTATAATAATCTAGTGGAATAAAAAAATTCTGTTGAGAAACAAATGCTAAAAAAAAAAAAAAATAGTTTAAGTTAGCTACATTTAGTGCATGTGCAATTGGATAATTATCTGATTTATCTTATTTATTTTGTTGTTTTGTTTTGTTTTTCCCTGAATAAAAAATGGTCAGGTCAAATGTCAGCCAACTTTAAATTTGAAATTGAGGAGTGTATGTGTGGATATGGTTAAAGAGTCTTTGAATCATTTCTTAAGATGGAATAAGAGAAGTATTCATGCTTCTAAAAAGTTTTTGAACTTCTTAAGCAGAAATGACTGTATGTTTCTTGTCTCCAGCAAGGAACTAAAATATTGAGGGAACTGAATTAGTAATAAAGAGACCAAGATACTGATTGCAGTTCTCCTTATCTGCTGTTCGGATTCCTGTTCATCATCTCACTTTCTGCTTGTGATGTTCATTTAAAACATGACATGGAAGATGAATTAATGGCAATATGTTTATATTTTTTTTTTTTTTTTACAACATGGTCCCCTGAATTCAGCTGGGCCTAGCAGACTTGAATATTGAAACCATAGGTAGCAGTTCCACCTGAAACTACGCAGAAAATACTACATAATTCTTTAAGTCCATGACACTGCAAAACAGAGAGACTCAGATTCATTTCTTTAGGTGCTTAAATTAAGTCAACTAAGTTGAAACCACATAGTCTGGGATGTGTTTATGATCAATGGAAAGTAATTGACACTTTCTGAGAGACAGCCAGACCACCTAAAAGTGGAATTATCCTGAAGAAGACCTAGATCCCTTTGTAATGAGAAGTAGGAACCTCTTAACTCCTGATTCAATATTGTCATTCAAGAGACTAGCATTAACTAGGAGGAAGCCAGGCTGAAAACAACAGAAGTCTTTGTTTGAGGAGCTCATTTTCTACTGAAATTTTAAAGGAGCACAAGGCACACACCATGTAGATAGCTCAATAATCAGTGCTCATGGAGCTGCATACACAAAGCAAAAAAGAGATCAATGTAGAGAAGCACTCTTACCCCCAGGAGCTGAAATGTCTTGAGCTACTGCCTGTATCCTACCACTTGCTTCAAGGTGAATTTTTAAAATCCGAAGAAGAAAAAAAAAAAAAAAAGGTATTTGATATCCATATGATGGTAGGAGAAGGAAGAGCAGGCAGAAAGAGAAGCTCTTGGCATGAAAGAGTGAAGATTTGTGCATAAGAGTACAGATCAAGCACAGTTTGTCTTCTCTCTGTATGCTAGCACATGCTTGTACATATATTTATTTGTGAAACTCACAGGTAGATGAGGTTCTTAGGGAGATGGTTTAGAGAAGGTCTTGACAATGTTATGTTAATGGTTCTTCTCGATGATCTTAAGGGTCTTTTCCAAAAAAAATGATTCTATGATTCAATCATTCTATTATCGGGACAATCTTATTAGTGATGTCTGGATGTGGACTGTATTCTGAACAGCTACAGATTAAGGATCAGTGTGATCTTCTCTGAGGACATATTGCTTAGCCAACAAAATCCCACTCTCAAATAGAGTTCTCATAACTGTTCATTAGTATCTTAATGTCTCCAATACATCTTATGTTTCTATAGGATGCCCAACAATATAATGATAGACATTCGATGAAAGTCCTACAGCTTTCCAGATTATTCCTCATCACTTAACAAAAAACACAGAGCATTCTTATTCTTTGGTTGAAGTACACAAGAATCAATAATTTGTCCTCAGAGTAAGAGCCTAACTGTCCAAACTATTTCAGGTTTTCATCTGTTCCTGCATCTTATTACTAATTTTTATCTTATTTTAAAGACAATGCTTATACTCAGTATAAAAGATTTTCACGAAGGTGTTCTTTGAATCTTTGAGTTCTAGCCTGGACAATGACAATCATATGGTAGCAGAGAACTTATCTGCTGGTAGCAGATGGAGATCAACTGGCACAGAGGTAAGAATAGCATTCCTTTTAATGGTGGTACATAGCAGGCCTTAGTGTTTCCCAGGACTCATGAAAAAAAGATTAGTTTCAAGATGTAGAAGACAGATTCTGTATTCATTCACTGGAACTGCTCCATTGGTTATATTCTTGCTAGTGCCTTCTGATACTCTACTTGAATTTATCCTAGTAAGTGAGGGCTTGGACACAGTGATGGGTGGGATAATGTGATTTTTTTTTTTTTTTTTTTTTTCCTATTGGCCATATGATAGATAATGTCTAGGGCAGTAATGGACTATTGGACAAATACCTTTGAAACAGCCTAAAACATTCATTGATGAGTTCCAAATTTTATTTTTCTTAATCTTATGGCAGTGTTTCATTACATTGATGTTACCACAGTTACTTAGGACACAATACAAAAATGAGCTTCAGCCTGTGTGAACAAAAATTATGTGGTTTTCTTCTGGTATTTGATCATATGTCAGGGTTCCCCTGGAAAACTTCATTTACTCTCTGCTTCATAAGTAACTTCTAGAGGATCAAAGGTCCAAGCATGAAACACAATGGCAGATTTGTCCCTGGATGATCTAGTAAAATCAATAAACTTACATCAGGGATAATTTTGTCCTAATATGTTTACCCACACATAAAAATTATATACCATCATCACATTTATTATGGCATAATACAAGAAAACACAGTTATTCACAGTCATGTCTGCCACACACCCCACAGCTAATTTTGTGTTACAGTGGAGGAGATAACGGCTAAATACTAGCAGCCTTTTCTGCATATTCAGCATGAACCAGGGTCCGTCCCTGCACCTTAATATGTTTTTGTACAAGGTTGAATCCTAAAAAAAAAAACCAAACATGCAGAACAGTTGAAATCTGATCTCAATAAATGTTTTATTTATAGAAGTTGTGTCTATTATTTTAAACACCATTTGCCCCCATTTCCTTATAGTTTCTCCACAACATGATAGCACAAAACAGTCTTAATTTTCTGAGAACCAAAATGCTAGAAGTGCAAGATATACTCAGTGGTGTGATACCAGGGGAATCGTTTCCCTGGCAACAGCAAGCACAGGAAAAGTGTTCAGAGCAGTCCCTGTTTCTCTTCTGTTTTAAGCCTCCATTGATAACAGAATAAAATCTAGTTTGTTTATTTGTTTGTTTGTTTGCTTGTTTGTTTAAGGTGAACTGCAGGGTAGAAAACCAGGGATGTGTTTTGTAGCATTTTTCCACTTTGTGGAGCAAACCTGCAGGAAGGAAAATTGCTGCGGGAATTTAGCAGAGATGACAGTGGAGTCCTTTGGACTCAGGAGAGGACGTACAAGAAGAAGAGAGAATAAATTATGATTAAAATAATGGAGCTTATTTTCAAATACTGAATTCCTAACATCAGTTCTAAAATGAGGCAAAGGGATTGCAGGGTTCAGTCTAAGGCTTGTCTCTGAATCAGTAAGACACTTAGATATGTGTCTGCCTCAAATCTTGGGACCAGACGCTTTGATTCAAAATTCATATCCTCTGTGTTTTTGGCATCTGAACAATCCCATAGAAATTAGATGTATGCTTCAATATTACACTGAACCATGGTTTATATTATGTCACTTTAAGGTCACTTTATTATGTCACTTGAGATTTTACTGTATTTCCTTCTTTGCTAAAAGAGACTCACTTGAGCTCTGAGAGCAAAGTTGCCTTTGATAGGGTGCAATTAAACTGAATTTTTTCTTCAGCTTACCTTTGTTTTGTCTGCACTGACATTTTCAAGTGAGGACATATGTGTTTAATTTGCCTGCAATCTGATTTGTTTCTCTAGTAGTGATGGTAGTTGTGGTTTTGCACACATGGAAAGAGGTTTAAGCTCTAGACCAAAATAACTGGAGATATAACTGGTCTTTTAAGAATGCTTGATACTACTCAAATCTTTAGTACAGGAGAAGTTAGAACTGAGTTGATGTTACAGTGTAATTTTTCATGGAGCAGCACAAAAATATAAGAATACCCCTTCCCTTGAAGAGTTTGACCCCTCTGATATGACAGACATAGTTTGGCTATGGAAAATAATATAGGTTACACTAATGGAATACATATATTTTCCTTGTGTGTGTTAGAGCAATTACATAGATTCATGAGTTATGGATTATTTGCAAAGTGGGAAAAATATTTAAAATAATATAATACCCCACAAACACATTGGTTCTGCCAGAAAAATTTACACATGAACAAACACAAATTGTATCTTTATCATACTAAATACAACTTGGGCTTCTATTCTCTTTCTTTCTTTCTTAGTTGTAGAACCTTTGTCATCTCTGTGTTCTCCTCCTCTGTACATCTGTTGAGTAGTAATATTCCCCAAGGTCATTAGTTCCTTTATCCTGATCAAATATTTTCAAAATTTTTTTGGTTTGTTTGTTTTTTATTCTTTCTCCAATTGTTAATATCATCCTGTTTTTTTTTTACTCTTATCCCCTGCCTCCCCCCAGGCTCCAGTATTTGCTTCCACTGGGCTTTGCAATAGGACTAGGAAAGGGATAGGTGACTTTTATCACTTGAGAAGTATAAAAAGAAAGACAGAAATCCAGAGAGGAAAAACATTTTTTCCTAATAACTTGATATCTTGCCCTGATTTTTTCATGTCTCTTCCATAACACACTGGCCAGCACCTGAGGTCTGCAACATGAGAAGGGAAGTCAGGTCATGTGTAGTGACACAAGTACACACAAAGGAAAAAAAAAATCTACATATGTGAGGTATATCCGTGATCTTTTTCTAGGTCGTGATTGGTTTAGTTTCATTGTATTTAAGGATTATTAATACACACAGCCTTAAGCCTCCAACCAAACTGCTCATATGTGGACAATAATGATGAGCATGTTCTACCATCTGGGTGCTCAATAAAAAAGTGCTTCCCATTTGCAAATGAGCAATCAAGTGTGTAAGGAAGCACACTTTCCTGAAGGGAGAAAAGAAAACAAAACAGGAGGAAATTGGATAAGATACAATGACCTACTTAGTACTTTCATGAGTTACAGTAACCATTTAAAGTTCCCGCATCATGATAAAGCAACTTCAGGGATGCTGGCTGCTTTCTGTCCCCTGTAGAAAGTCTCAGCTGGAGCTGTGAGATCCCAGGGCTCTGTCCTCTACTCCGCAACACAGGTTCTGGTCACACACCCACCTTGTGCTCTCACAGCCACTTGTGATTATCCTGCTGTCCTCAAAAGCTGCCTGTGTTCCTCAGAAATTTCTGCTTCTCAGTGCTAAGGGCAGCCAAACTTGTGTACTTTGACTCCCAAAGCAGTGACCTAAAATATGATTTAAAAGAAGTATAAAGTGTCCACATTGCAAGTCTAATAAGCAGTCCTTTCAGTTCCTACTCCCCCTCTTCAAAATCTAACAGAGCATTCCCCCTTTTTAGGCTCAATTCTTCTCCTCTCTACATCACTCCAGGTTCATCTCTTTCAGGCCTCAGTTGGCAGATTTGGCCTACTATTAACAGTTCTACAAACAAAACAAACTATGCCAGAATTTTATTTTATGCCTTCTAATACACCAAATCAATTACCTGTGTGCAGATTAGAGAATCCAGTGGTGCCTTTGTTTGCAGCAACTGCAAAATAATCCTTTCTGCATGGCTCTCTGATCCTCACATCCTCTCCTACACAGCCATCTCACCCAAAAGATTTCTATGGATTTCATATCCCCAGTTTGATACTCTGCTATTTGAAGAACAGCTATTGAGGATTTGGTATTTAAACAATATTTCTGCATTCACCACGTCCAAGCATACAGAGTATACTTACTCTGCCATCTGTTTATGCTTATAGACACACTCATACTTCTGCCCTTGGGAAGATGAGAGAGCAAACACCTGACAAATGCTTAGTCGTGTTGTTTAATATTTCTAGAAAACATTCAGGTGCTGAGTTTAGAAACAGGAGAAAGACTGGAGAATTAAAACAAATTCACTGTAAATCTATCAGAATTATCTATCTGCAAGAACTCTTTCAAAGATTAGATGTTGGAAAGAAACACTCTATCTTTCCCCCTTTTCACACCACTCAGTTACAACAGCACCATTGACAGTCAGTCTAAGTTTTATTCAAATCCAGAGTTACTGTATAATGAGAACTAAGACCTGTATTTTTACATCCAATCTCATCTCTCTGGTATCTGAACAACTTCTAGTATAGCTCTAAGTGATATAATTAGCATCTGTCAAGTGTTGCTCACTCTAACGATAGGAGGGAAAGATTGCCTGTGGAATATTTTTTTTTTTCAAGCGTGTCCAGTGCCATGTGCATTAGCCAAGGAACTAATAAAAAACCAAACCAAACCAAAACACAAAACAAAGAACTTCACAGTTAAGACTATTTGAGAGGTAAATCCTCTGGCAATCTGGCAGTCCGTGAAGCTGTACCTCTCATGGTACTCAGTCTGCTGTTGACAAAACATGGCAACTCCTGTGCTCAGTTGTCTGTTAGTCCATCCATCTAGGAGTACCTTATGATGTTCAGATAACTTCCTTATCCTCAAGGGAGCTTTCAAAGATGGGCTTTAGATGGAAGGCAGAGATTCCAGGACACATAACACTACTCTTACACTCTTTACTTTTCCAGCAAGCCCCATAAAATCAACAGTACTCCTTTCTGATTCCAGACAATCTTCCTGGCCCTTCCTAGAAAGTTACCACCTCACTTCGGTTCTCCTTACTTTTATTCTTCTTGTGGATAAGGCTGGCCAGTTCCACACCATCCATTTACATTTTTGAGATAAAAACGTAACATACATCTGAACTAGTTCCTAAAATACCTCAGGTTCATTCATAGTCCTTTTTTCCTGAACCTGAACTGTTCCCCTGTGACAGCCAAGAAAAGCTATTACTTACCAAGAAGTTTAGACAGTCATTCAGGCCTCCTGTGCTCTGATATATGAGCACTTCATAAATAGCCACTGAGGTCTTAAATATTCAGCATGATGGAATTTGTTTAGTCTAGAGGGGGGAAAAGTGAGGAGAGACGTAAGTATCTTCAAACGTAAAAAAATGACTGCAAAAAGGAAATGAACAAAGTGTTTTTCATGTCCACTGGGGCTAGGGCAAACAGTAATGGGCTTAAACTGCAGTAAAAGAGATTTAGGTTAGACATTAGGGAAAAATTCCTAACAGTAAGGATTGTTAAGGATAGGAATATATTGCACAAAGAGACTGTGCTTTACTGGAGTTTTTAAAAATTACTTTGATGAATCTCCATCAAAAAATGTTGAGGTACAGTTGTGGTAGGTAAAAGATTGCCTGGCTCCTAAAATCCCTTCTAGCTCTGCTGGATTCTTCTGTGGGAAACTAACACAGTGAGTTAGGGGTAAATCTGACATTTGGAGACACCTGAGTACTGAGAAAGTATTTGCTGTATTGTTTACTGATCATTGTCACTAGGGGGAATCTGATTCTGTTCCTCACATGTATTTTCCTACCAAGAAATGTCACTGCTTTTCATATTTTTCTTCCAGATTACATTTTTCACCAGCTTGTAAACAGCCCCACATGTGGGTCATTTATTTTTTTGATAGTGTACGATCATTTCCCTGCAAGTTCTGTGGAACTTCTTTCTCATTTTCTAAAAATGATTATGACATTTCACCCCTAAAAATATTTCAAAGGAATCCCATGGGCAAATGGCCTTTGCTAAAACATTCTGCATGTTATCCTATCTACTCTGCAATGCATGTTTTAGAAACTGAGTTTGCCTTCTGTGGTGTTATCTGGTTTTCAAAACTAATCAAATTACATTCAGCCAGGATTTGATTAGTAGAAAGGTGTGATGACTTTGCTGTCTGCGCTAGGTAATAAGCAGTTGTTCTAACCTTGATTATCTCACCAACAGAACATAATGTGCTGATGAAATGATTTTTTGCATTGACATCCTTTTCATCCTTTTCTGAGAAGCCAAACTAAATGAATTTTAAATACTCCTACTTAGAGAGACCAATATGTCTTTTTTGGTGGTTTTTATCTGTGTGTGTTTGTTTGGTTGTTGTTTTGTTTGTTGTTGTTTTTGCTTTTTTTATTTTGTTTTCCCCCTGCAATGTTGTATAGCTGCAGTTCAGAGTTGAGAATAGATCCACAGAGTCTGGGAGTGAAGCTGCACTGATTGGACTACAGATGCTGCACAACACTTCCTACCCTAGCTGGGTCTTCTATGGAAAATTTTCACCCCATCATGGAGTGGAATTTAATGGAGAATGAAAGAAGTGGGCAAAGCCAGTCTTCAACTTTGGAAAGCAGGAGGAGTGAAATTAGAGAAAGGGCTTTTATCTTTATTGAATACAGATAATTAAAGAGGATACATTCTGAAAGGCTGGATTTTGTATTTTGGCAACATCAGCAGGGATCGTAATTACGTAATTATGAGTAAAAAATGATACTCTTTATCTTAAAGAAAACTTGAGTTTTAACTAAGACCAACCTGAAACAAGCTGTAAATGTCTGCATCCAGTTGCTCTTTCAGTGTGGTGCTGGGAAACATTGGACAACATATTAGTAAATAAGTGGAGAAGGCAGGTGTAAATGGCAGCATGAGTGTTTGTTTTTATGTTTGTTTGTTTCTACCAGTTCTCAGGAAATCCCTACCCCATCAGCCCTTGAGTTTTGTTGAAAATAAAAGACTTGAAATAATTCTGAAGAGAAGTTTTCCATTGATTTATTGTTTTACACTCTCTGTGTGATCATATTGGGATCCTCCTAAAGAGAATCAGTACAGGTAAAAGCTGGAGAGTAGAGCATGACAAAGGATTTTTTCTTGGCTGTTGTGTTTGTGCATTTGCTAAACATCCTCATCTGTCTTTATTTTTCTCATGTAGTCCACTACCAGAATTTAATTGCAGAACACTCAGGAGGAAGCATGCATCTACATTACTATCCCCATCTGATGGTGGCTGGTGGTTTGGCCCTTTTTGTTACAGGAGCTGGTCCAGCTGCCAGGTTTGCATTTCAGACTCCAGCCACTGCTTAAAGTTCCAAAGTAATGAACCCAGTTTCCATTCTTCTCTTAATATGTATTCATAAGAAATACTTGAGTGTCAGGATTCTTCTTGGAATTAAATAGCCTATATAGAAGTGTCTGCATGTGAGGTAGGTGTCTTAGCTCCCTCTATACCCAGCACCCATGATTATTTAAGGGTCTGCTGCAGTGCTCAAATGTAAGATGTATAGTAGCAGTCAGGGTATTTCAGGATATGTCACCACTTCAAAAGAGGTCTTTTTTGGGCCCCATGTTGTATTTTGCCAAGCCTACAGGGATGTCTTGGGTACCTAGGGTTTCTCTTGCTTCCTTCACACATAAGCACCCAAATATCTTAGTCTGAGGCATCCCCGAGGTATGCACAGGAGTATCAATATTTCAGGTATCTCCGTTAAAATTTTCAGTGTTAAGTGAAACACATACTTTTACTCTGTGTCTGTAAAAGATTTCTGAATAACAGCAGTGGATTTTCTGTTAGATTTCATCACTTCTTGTGTCTTCTTACAGTGTTCAGAATATGCATTTTTCTAGTATGATTCATCTTCCTGCAAGCTGCATGCAACCTTGTCCACAACTGTAAGCTTGTGGTGGTCCCATACACTTTGTGTTGTGCTATAGGTGGGAGAGAAACATACCAGGTTGTTGGTTTTTTGGGGAGGTTGTTTTTGTTGTTTGTTTGTTTTTGTGTGTGTGCGTGTTTGTTTTGTGTTTGGTTTTTTTGTGTGTGTGTTTTGAGTTTTTTTTTGTGGTTGGGTTGGTGTGGTTGTTTGTTTGTTTGTTTGTGGATTTTTTTTATTTGTTTGTTTGTTTACTATTTGGGCTGTACTGATCCCAGCAGCTAATGCTTTTTTGGTCAGGGATTCTTTAGAGTAAAATTAGTAACCGTGAGTCTCAGATCAGGAGAGCAATGACTGTGACTTCTTCCCTGATGCTTTCAGAGACCGTGTTGACTCCCCAGCATGGTAACACTGCATTAGAAAACAAAATAAATACTTTTTATTAGATGAAACTATGTTCAGACTCTACACAGTTTGTTACATGAGATGCAGGTTTTGCCTTAATGGAGCTATTTTTACCAACAAGGACTTCCTGTTCATAAAAACAAAAGAAAACCTGCTTTCCAATCCCAAACAAACTAAAATAAACAAACAACCCCCACCAACTATTTTTTTCTCTCTTCTTCAGCACAATCCTGAATTGATCACTACTACCTGAAGGCAGAAAATGAATAACTTCTTAACAAAGCAAAATCTTTGTCTCATTATGGTTCTTTATCCAGCTAATTAATTTAGCTTTCTATTACAATCCTTCTTTTAATCACTGTCTTTCCAATTTCTTCACTTCATTCAGATCACCTTCTTTCCACTTCTGTCCTGATGCTTTAATTCCACACCACAGAGCTCAGCAACTATTTGACTTGTTAAATCTTTATAAGAATTTTAAACCCAAACCTATTAACCTCAGATAAAGTGTTTTGGAGCTTTTCATTTGCATGCAGTAAGGATGCTCTTCAAACAGGGGGAAAAAACCTCCAAAAGAAATATAAATCAATGTCTTAAATTAATCAAATGTTCAATATGACACCAGTAGCTGTTAGATATTTTTCTCTCTTCTTCTGAAATTCAAATACATATGCTCAGCAATTACTGTTACATTTGCATAATAGGACATTTTTTCATTAGCATATCTTGGACTTCTGTTTGCATTTTTCAAGTGCAGTTACTTTCCTTCTCTATTTTGTCCTTATTCCCTCTTCCTGTTCTGCTATACCTACTCATGTTTTCCTTTGCTCTTGTCTGTTTTCCTGAGGGCTTGCTGTCTCTGAAGCTTTGTTTAGTATTTGGTTTTGTAATTAACGTCACAGAGTAATGGGATATCAGGAAAACAAGGCATATGACATATTAAATTTTAATGAATAAATTGTGAAACAATGCGATAACTGCCATACTTTTGATGGGAGTAGCCAGGAAATAGAGTGATGCACCAATAGATCCTGCAAAAACCTCAAATATATTTTAGAGTTACTCAGCCTTTCTTGCTATTTCAACTTGGTGTACTTTGCGGGAAGTATCTTATGTTTTCATCAGCTTTGTACATTTCAAGGAATTAAAATACTCTAACTGCAAGTATAACCTTCCAAAACCTCACCAAAACATATTGGAACAGATTCTTTCTATAATGATGGCAGGTGGGGTGTTTTGATTGACCATCTCTTTACCTGCTTTACAGGAGTCAGATGTAAAATAGTGTTTAGGAAGCTATTCAAATGAAAAAAGTCTTTCAGTGCAATAAATTGGATTTTAAGTTGTGTAGAAATCTATAATAATATTGTGCCAGAACATCCCAGTGTCTTTTTTTGTTCAACTTTATTTATTTGTAAAATGCTGCTAAGAATTTTATATCAATGTAAAAATCTATATAATTTTGTTACCGTTTTATTTGTTCAAACCTTCAAAATTTAATAGATTCTTGGTACGGTCTTACTTGTAATATCTTGAGATCTCAAATGAAACTATCGTCAGGTAGGGTTCATCTTCCCGTTTGTGGCTTTGCTCTGTGAATTCATTGATTTCTGTAATTAAATGAGTTGGAAGTAAATCCCAGCCCTTTGTTGCATGTAACTCATCAGAGCTGATGGCTGAATCTTAATAAGCTGTTTAGTGTGATCTTGTGCCAGAGCAGCTAGGTGTTAACAGTTTCCCTAGTGCTACAATTCCATGCAGCAATCTGTGGTTATAATTGACTCTGCCAGAACAAAAGAAAGAGGAGGTGGAATGACATTACATTAAAATGAAACAATATAGTGCAGACTGGTTAGTCGAATGAATGCAAAATTATTCCTCTTTTTTTTTTTTTTGGTGTAAGATCAACTCAATAGTTGTAATTCTTTTGCTTCGTTCAAATAGATTGTAGTGTTTCAGATTCAGATAGAAGTTTGAAGAAAGAGATCTGAGAATGTTTCCTATTTGGAAAAAAAAAAAGAAAAACCAAACCAAACAAAAAAAACCTAAAAACAGAAAAATAAACAAATAAGAAAAGAAAAACAAAAAAACAAACAAACAAGAAACAACAACTTTGAAATGCAAACATTGAGACATTTAATTACCAAAGATAATGGCAAACTTGTATAGTGTTCTTCACAATTTTCAGTGTGCCGGTGCCAATGTTGTGTAGTCAACTTGCATTACAAGAATACAAAAACAATGTTATTGTGGTACTCCTTGAACTGTAAAAAAATACCAAAACATGGCGTTTACCTTGAAAAGGATAATCCAGAACAAATAACATACCATCACTCAAGAAAATAGGAAACTATGCAAGAGATTTTTAGAAAAATAAAACAGGTAGAAATACTTTGACACAGAATAATTTACAGAGCTTAGAAGGAAGGTCTCCAATTTACATGCAGGTGCTCACTATGATTTTGTCTGATACCTGCTCTTGGATATGAATTTCCAAAGTATTTTGGAATAGTTCAGAAAAGGTTTCAGCTGAAAATGGAGAAAAATCCTAATTTTCTTAGAACAGAAACAGTCCTTACTTCCTAGGGTTCCCATCAATTGCCATGAAGTCAAACACTCAAAATTATGAGAGGGATACAATGCCAGAGAGCTTTCTTTGGTTTGTAATGATATTCAGCTGAGCATCTCTCCCCACACGTATGACTCTAGCGCTAAATTTCAGCTCCCCTGTTGTCTGTGTGTACGTTAAAGCTAATCAGCTTTTCAGTATGTTTCTCCACAAGCTCATATTAAGAAACATACGCTGCTTGTTTCTTCCAAATGGCAACTTTAAAAGTGACTATCAGCAAGTAACTTATCTTTAGTTTTGAAGTAGCTGTATTACACTAGCAACAGAGGTAGAAACTCCTCTCTTGTCCCATGATGTTGTCCCACTTCATCCTTTCCTTTCTACATATACATTTTCTCTCCTTGCATGCATTTCTGCTGCTAATCTTTATGTCTAATAGACCAGAATGGCTTTGACTTAAAAGAAGGTTTTTCCAACTGGCATGTATATATCTGTTTTGTGTTGGTTATTTTTATCATGCCTGGGAAGATCATCTTTGTCCACAGCCTCATAGAAATAGATGAAATACAGCTGTGAGTTGCCCATCCATACAAAATCACAGCATCACAGAATCACAGAATGTTAGGGATTGCAAGGGACCTCAAAAGATCATCTAGTCCAATCCTCCTGTCAGAGCAGGAACACTTAGATGAGGCCACACAGAAATGTGTCCAGGTGGCTTTTGAATGTTTCCGGAGAAGAAGACTCCACAACCCTCCTGGGCAGCCTGTTCCAGGCTCTGTTACCCTTACTGAGAAGTTTCTTCTCAAATTTAACTGGAATCTTTTGTGTTCCAGTTTGAACCCATTACCCCTTGTCCTACCATTGGTTGTCACTGAGAAGAGCCTGGCTCCATCCTCGTGACACTCAGCCTTTATATATTTGTAAACATTAATAAGGTCACCCCTCAGCCTCCTCTTCTCCAAGCTAAAGAGACCCAGGTTCCTCAGCCTTTCCTCATAAGGGAGATGCTCCACTCCCTTCATCATCTTCGTGGGTCTGTGCTAGACTCTCTCCAGCAGTACCCTGTCCTTCTGGAACTGAGAGGCCCAGAACTGGACACAATATTCCTGTTGTGGTCTCACCAGGGCAGAGGGGAAGGAGAACCTCTCTCGACCTACTAATGACTTCCCTTCTAATACACCCCAGGATGCCATTGGCCTTCCTGGCCACAAGGGCACAGTGCTGGTTCATAGTCGTGCTGCTGTCCAACAGGACCCTCAGGTCCCTTTCCCCTACACTGCTCTCTAATAGGTCATTCCCCAATTTATAATGGAAGCTGGGGTTGTTCCTACCCAGATGCAAGACTCTACACTTTCCCTTGTTATATTTCCCTTGTTATATACATCACCCACTTCTATGAGATTTTGACATAATTCAATCTCAAGGTGTTAATATACAAGGTAAAGTGCTGAAACACTTGAGGCAGCTAATACAGTAAAACTGAGCACCAAAATTTAGTTTCAGGTCAATCCCCTGCCATGCCAGCATATGACATAAGTGAACAGGTGTCACAAACAGGAAGGAAACTGTTTCTTCTTTTTTCATATTCGACTTTACAGATGGCAGCTGATACAGACAGTAAAGGAAAAAAATGGTGTGACCCACTGCATATACGTGTTTTCTTCTCAGTGGCAAGTCACAGATTTATGATACACAAAGCAAAAATCTAGTGGACATGCTGGGGAGAAATGATGTGGCCTGGAAACAAATTTCAGTGCCTTGCAGGTTTCAAGAGAAATAAGTCTAATTACAAAGCCACTTCAGGAAATCATTCCCAATGATGTTTTTGAATGGCATTGTGGTGCATAAGGAAACAATAGACAACAATATCTAGCAGGAGACAACAACCTGAAAGATACACAGTAGTTTCCCTCTGAAATTGGTAAATCCATTAATTATAATGCATACTGTAATTGATATTGTTGTATTGTGAATACTCACACACTACAGTAGTCTTCAAGGACCTCGGAAAATATTGAGAAAGTTCGGCTAGTGTTCTAGTGATACCATAAAATTGGCTAATTGAAGAAACTTCTAAAACCAGGATTTAAGATTTTAAAAGCAAGCACGCCTTTAAAGGTGCCGGCACCCATGGGAATTGCTCTGCCTGCTGGGGGCCCTTAACAATTCCTGGGCACAGGTTATATCCGCACAGACCGTACGTATTCATTTCTTGTTCAAGAAACCCTTTGCATATGCTTTACATTCCTCTGTTAGTCTGCTTGTAACCAAAACCAAAAACAAACAAACAAACAAAACTCACAAAAGTCAGTATCAACCAGTTCTTGTACTGATATTACCACCTTGTCTTCTGAGAGCAAGGGCATTGTCTCCTACCCCCCTGCTTATCTTAATTAATACCATTCTCATGACTTAACACCTAATAAGTGTCTAAAACCTAACATCTGTGAACCTTATTCTTATTAACTTAATAAATGTCTAAAATCTATGGCCCTTATTTGTATTACTTTATTTAATTACTAATTGCTGATTTTAGGTATCACTAGTGTTAGGGAATAGATAGACTGCCTTAGCTTACTGAATAATTTGGTATACTGCTTCTTACAGAACTTGTTTAGGAACTGTTTTAAAAAAAATACTTATCATAAGTAAATTTGCTTAATGTGACTTCTGCAATTTGTGAAACTTTGAACTTCCTGCTTCATTAAGTAAAAAAGGTCTTAAGAATATTCAGGCTAGAATATAAGGGGAGCTGCATCCCTGGAGATAAGTAAAGGAACAGAAAGAACAGAAAGGTGTCTAACAGAAGAATGTTTAGGCTATTGCCAAACTTGGATTGTAGGGTGTAATTGTCCAAGTTTGGTTATTTCTGTTTATGTGGTGTGTTTTAGTGTTTTGGTTTTGGTTTTGGTGGTGGTTGTGATGGGTTTTTCATTTTTGTTTTTTGTTTTGTTTTGTTTTTCCTGAGGGTCCATCTTCAGAGGCACCCAACTCAAACTGCTCTACATGCTACCTTGGAAATAAATTATTTAATGAAGAATTTCTGGAATCCATGCCTGAGTCTTTGCTATGGGAAACACAGAGAAAAGAAAATTCTCTAACACTAAGGATCATTTAGTGTTGTATATAAGGACATAGCAAGATGCAAAACATTACAGCCAAATTATGTTTATAACAAGTCATGGTGAAAATTTTGAACTAGACAACTACTAGAGCACAAATGGTGTGAACTTCATCCATAATTTCTCTCCTCATGTGGGAATTCTTGTATCTATATAAAAATATAAGAACATTTTTAAAACAAGAATATGAGAGAATACGAAATTTAGGAGAATGGCAGAAGAAAAGATAATAAAAGTAAACACACATAACTCTCAAATTAGAGAAACAACAACAAAAAAAATTACACATTATTCGCTGTAAGAGACAAAGGCTGAGGGTTTCAGTTATGAATAAAACTATTGGCTCCAAAATCTTAGACTGCAATTTGTAAAGGTATTGCCCTAAATATATGACCACTTTTCTATTTCAGGTAAAAATGAACTTTGTATTCTTTTCTAAGGACTTTAAATAGGCAAAATAAATGCTGCCTAGTAGCTTACAACATTTCTTTCAAATAAGCTACTTTTCCAGATCAGGGAGACATTATGAATACAACAGATAGGGAAATCAACGGGATGAAAAAAAAATCCACAAAAAAACTCACTGAGTAACTAAGAGCCTTCAAAGTTTTAGCTGGTGAAGCAGCCAAAATTCAACTATCAAAGATGACAGTAACCTTACTAAAAATGTCATACACCTAAATTCCGTGGTAGGGAAAGCAATAAAAGAAATAGAAAATAGAGAATGACAACAAAAGAGCAAGAAAGAAAACAGATATAGCTCTCACATTATATTGATTTTTGAATTGCAGAAAATGGGTTAGGTGTTTTAAATCACCATGGGAAAAATTTCAGCGCACTCTTGTAAGGTAACTTAAAAATAATTTTAAGTATATTTGGGACATATCGACATATATAACTTTAAAAGATACAGAAAATAAAATTGTTAATTCTAGCTGAAATGCTGAGTACTTGTGTCTATTTTGTAATTAAAAATAAGCAAGATTTTTTTTCTCTATCATATAAAGGTGATGAAACATATTATGTTTTGTTGTGGTTTTTTTACTAATGAGATGAGAATATTAATACCAGCTATATTTTTATTTAAAAATAAGAAAAAATATCCATAAGAATTGAGAAAGATCTGGATAAACTCTGTGACCTGCTAGTGCAATATTTTTTAAAACTGTTTGTAGTATCAGGGACATTGCATGTATTAAAATGCCAAACACCTTGATATTGAGCAAAATAATTGTAAATATTTATTTGATTCCTTCTGAATGAAAGGAAAATCAGGAAAGTGAGCTGCAAAACAAAGTTCCATAGAACTTCATTTAATGCACCACAAACTCCAAATGAATGTTTTGGTTGTGTTATTGCTACATGGTAGCAGTAAACCATAAGTAGATAATGAACTAGATAAACAGTAACTGTACATTTAGTTACAAATTGGTACCAAATACTAAAAGAAGATGTTTCTAATACTAGTCTGAGGACTGAAAGTAGGTGTCTTTTTGTTGCTTAAATCAGTGGCAAAGGAAATCCATGAATGGAGCTCATCTAACACAGTTACAAAAATTGCAATCAAATTTTTGTTCCATTAACAACCCCTAAGCTGTTTTTAAGATCAATGAAGCTCATTCAGTGTATATATATTTTACACACACACATACATGCTTAGGGGTAGAGTCTGGGCATGGGCATGAGACTTTCTATTTCCTCCTGGAAGAATATCTCCTATGGGACATTCATCATTTTGTTTGGTCAATTTATTAGAAAAAGATCCAGCCTGAAAATTCCCTGTCTCACAAACTACTTGATATTCAAGTAATTGATCTCTAAGAAATGAAAAACACTGAAGTGAATATCATTAAGAAATACACAAACTTTTTACACATAAGCTTTAAGCTAAGAAGGCATCCAAACGGCTCTTTGGGAAGTGTGCAACACTTTCATAACTGATCTCATGCACCTACAAATAGCCTACATAAGATCTAATGCAATCACTTTTGACATGGAGGATGGACCAGCTACCATAGGTGTATCTCAGCACAGATCTGGAGGACTAGCTGTCAAAGTTACAAAGCTCAGAGAGGGAGGAGGTTGGTAGGAGTGAAGTTACCCAACCAAGAGTTGAGTCCTGCAGCTGCTGAGGTTGGACCACTCTGCAAACAGCTGCTTCTCAAGGATGAAGTCATGTGAGCTAAGGAACCTCGCTAGCTGCTATTCATGAGTTCACAGAGCATAGGCCAGAAAAAAAAAGGTACTGTCTCATCTAGTCTGATCTGCAGTTTATTTCATTTCATCAAGGTACCCCTATATTGAACTACAGCTACCAGGCTGAAAAAGGTCCTGCTCTTACTTCTTCTCTGCAACATTTTTGTCTTTACATGGGGCTCTAGACTGCTGTATCAAGTTGTGTGGAAGAAGGAAAAGGACAGGGAATCATGTAAAATATTATCAAAATTTTACAATGCAAAAGCAAAACAATCATTTCAGAAATCTTTTTGATTGGGAAGACAGACTTTTTTTTATTTTTTTTTTCCTCTTCCTCTGGCCTTTCACCTTACAATGTCTCAAGAGAGTGATGGAAATATAATTGTCACATGGAAAGTGGGCTAGGAAGGCAAAATAATAGAAAAAAACAATGTGATTTTATTAAACTGTGTGTAAAACTCACTTATCTGATCTGGAAAATTAAATATGATTTATATTATAATGCATCAGAAAAATCAATAACAGAACATGTTAACATAAAATAAAAATAGTAGCAAGTTAATGTAGATTTTTAAGTAAAAGTATTGACTGAAGATTCTAATCAGCAAAAAGCATGAAGGTTAATCCAGAGCATGCTTAGGAATAAATGAATTCAATTTGAATGTATTACTAAAATTATTTTTTGATCTAATGGAGTGATAATTGAATTCCTTTTCTAATCTGAAGCAGGGGAGATAGTAGCACCACAACATAATTACTTGTCTGGTTAAATACCTCGTCCTTTTTTGTGCAAATAATTTGCTTTCAGATTCATGCTGAGAAGCTACCAGCTCCTCTTTATCATAATATAATTTAACAAAATGTAGCATTTCTTCTTCATAAAATTAAACCAATTTGGAAAATTGAAGAGTCTTTGGGTCTCAGCTCTTCAATCATCCTCCATTGTTATACTCAGATGAAAAAACAGGGCACTAAAAATAAAAGCTTCAAAAAGCGACTGACTCTTTTCTTCTAAGTAGGATGGGGAGTAGGAAGAAAAAGGGAGAAAATGTCCTTTAGGATTGAAAAGACTCAAAGGATTTTGGGAGAGGTTTGCAAACTACATGCTTGGATTGCTGGAGCTCTTTTACAGTCACCTCAAGAGTGTCAGCAGCCAGAGCAGCTTATACCAGCAGAGCAAAGGTTTGGGTTGAATAATTGTAAGTATCAGAGATATCAGCCACATTCACTCCACCTCACTGCTCTATCATGCATTAGAGTGAGGTAACTGATTCTGAAACTTGGTTTGGTTTTACTGTTTCCTGCAGCAAGTCCTGATGTGAAGAAGGGTATGTCGTTACTCAACAGGACACTAGCGCAGGTTATCTCTTATGTGTTCATACTAGAAAAAAACAGGGTTATCTGTTTATTTTAAAAGATTCTTGAACTACTTCAGCCTTGGAATTGTCAACTGTGTAAAAGCATCTTGAAGTTGAGAACTTCTAGTGTTAAATATAATTTTAATTTTTCACTACTGATAGTTGTCTCACAGGCTCTGATTTGAATGTAGTTTTTTACTCAACAAACCTCACTGGATAAATGGGTACAGTGGAGCAATATATGGCAAATATGTTTCTCTGGTATACCCTTAATTAAATCTTCTCTTAAGCAGAACATCTGTCATAAAAATCAGTTGCACTTGCTGTAATTTCAGGGAAGCATGGTGACTAGATCCACTTTAGCATATGTTGCAGCCCAATAAAAGCAGATCTTTAGAGTATGATGCTGAGGACACGACATCTCTGAATTAACAATGAAAGGGTTTTACATTATACTGTGGCCTCATCCTGTGTCTTATACCCATGCAGCAGTGTATTGGTGTGCAACAGTATATTTCTGGAACATGTTTTCTAGAATGTGTCTTCTCGTATAATTTCACTTCAAAGTAACACACTTCACATACTCCAAGAGACTTCCCAGTGAAGGTGTAACCAAATGAAAGGTGGCTGCCAAAATATGGTGACTAGAAACAGATGAAAGGTTGAGAAAAGCATCTTTTCAAGGAACATTTCCTTGAAAAAAAAGATCCTGTTCATCTCTGCTGAGACTTTCTTTTACAATTCATTCAAGTTCCATGTTTATAAGAATATTTGAGTTTGTTTTGTTTGGTTTTTTTTTTTTTTTTTTTTAATCCATCCTGTTTGAAAGGTTGGTCTCTGGGTCCTACTATGTTTGGAGAAGCTCAATCCAGATTGTTAAGGAAGTTTCTTCTCCCAGAGTTTCTCCTACTAGAGACTCAGGCATGAATTCCAGATATTCTTCTTAAATAAATAATTTATTTCCAAGGTACAGCATAAAGCAGATTGAGCTGGTTGCCTCCTGAAGAGGGATGCTTAGGCAAAAAGATCTTGGACAAGTTTACTCTTACAATCTAAGTTTCCTATCCCTCCCATGTCAGTTTGGGCCAATTATAAAACTAGAGTCTGGTGCCTCCCCATTTTTTATCAGATCCCTTCATTTTTGTCAGGTGGGCCATTTCTTCTCTCTGTGGGTAGCTGCTGGCCTTTCATAGACCAGATTAGACATTAGCCAATGTTCTGACCTTCATTTGTTATTTTGCACTTGTAGTTGAGAAGAAAAATAAGTTTTTGCAAAAATCAAAGCATACTTCAGTTTCATCTTCTTTTAGATGCTCCGATCCATTCCTTTATTTCCAAGGACATATCTTCCCTTTTCTTCTGAGACTTTTTTTGCTTAATGAGGCAGAAAGTTCAAATGTTCACAGTTTACGGTCTTAGCAGACCTATCCTAAGCAAATTCTATATAATTAGTTTCTAAACAAATTCCATAAGAAGCAGTATACCAAATAATTCAGTAGGCTAAGGCAGTCTATTCCCTAACAAGACATTAAAAGGTTTTCGATCATATCATGGAAAGGTTTGAGTTGGCAGGGACCTTAAGGATCATCTAGTTCTACCCCCCTGACATGGCAGGGACACCTTCCACTAGACCAGGTTGCTCAAAGCCCTGTCCAGCCTGGCCTTGAACACTGCATGGATGGATCATCCACAGCTTCTCTGGGCAGCCTGTTCCAGTGTCTCACCAGCTTCATGGTGAAGAATTTCTTCCTTATATCTAACCTATTTTAGTTTAAAGCCATTATCCCTTGTTCTATCGCTACATGCCCTTGTAAAAAGTCCCCATCCAGCCTTCTTGTAGGTCTCTTTTAGGTACTGGGAGGTTGCTATAAGGTCTTCTTGTAGCCATCTCTTCTTCAGGCTGAACAACCGCAACTCTCTCAGCCTATCTTCATAGAAGAGGTGTTCCAGCCTTCTGATCATCTCTGTGGCCTCCTCTAGACCCTCTCCAACAGGTCCATGTCCTTCTTGTATTGGGGATCCAAGAGCTGGAAGCAGCACTCCAGATGAGGTCTCATGAGGATGGAGCAGAGGAAAAGAATCACCTAACTTGACCTGCTGGTCAGCGTTCTTTTGATGAAGCACAGGATACGGTTGGCTTTTTGGGCTGCAAATGCACATTTCTGGGTTGGGCTAGGCTTATCACAGAAATATTATAGAGCTTATTACTCAGATGCTTTTAGGACACGCCAGGTTCTTGGTAGTTGTCTCTGCTTTCAGGTACTTACCTACAAGTAATATTTACTGGGGAAAAGATCCTACTTTTCTTTGCTTTCAAGGCTTCAGCATCTCTATCTGAATGATTTTTTTCTAGACATTAAATGATCCACAGTAACAGCATGGGGGAATCCCTGAATAGGATCTCACTCCTGCATCTTAAGAGTGTTTTAAAAATTCTGATCTAAATCTGGTTTCTACTAATACTCAATAAATGTTGAACTTGCAATATTTCAGTGAAGCCCAAGAGTCAACTCAAACATGACACCGGGTGAAGGTGTAGGTCATGTTTGAGCCACCTCCAAGAGCAAACACCATTGTCCCTCACACCATAAACTTTCCCTGTGCAGTTGACTATGACAGTAGTTTTCCAATTAGTGCTCTACCACAGTCTCTGAATTTAAACTGGGTTCTATGAAGTTGGTGGAAATAATATTGAAGTTGGATGGAAATAATATTGTTCTGTTACTCTAGTAGCTAGGCCACAGGTAATTGTGTAGCTTGTCACTTGAAATTCATTTCAGTAAGAAAATATACTTGTTTCTTTAAGGACCCTGTTCTCATGTTTCCATGAAAAATTACTGACTAAATGAATAAATGAATGCCAGTTCTTTCCCTGTTTACCCCCAGTTTCAGTAGAGAGCCAGCTGATGCATATTTACTTTAAATGAGATGACCTGTACTGCATGAGAAAAATAATTGTTCAGCTATGAATTTACAACCGCAAACCCCAGCATACATCTGTCTTCTACCATTTCTGTGTGATGTTTGGCTAGATTTGAAGAGGAGGAAGTAGTAATATGATAACCTGCAAATGTAAGACTCAGACAACTTGGATATTCATCTGCAAAGGCAGGCAGGAGCAAAAGAAAATTTATAAAATTAAAGTAAAAGACAGATACTCTAGCTAGACATTTTATTGCTAGAAGTAATTACCTTCCATCTCTGTTTCCTCCACTTCCCACAGTCTGTGCTCACTGTTTAAAATAGATTGATGGAGTGGTTAAGAATTCTCTCTGAGCTCCAGTGAGATTACATCAATTATTTAGGAGTGTTAAAATTTTGGCAGAGACATAATCCGCCTTCTCACTTTGAAGACAATCTGGAAATTAATACAAACATGCATTAATGAAAGAAATTCAGGCAGGGTAAAGCTAGTGTGACAAAATGAACACCTGTACTCTACTATTGCAGCATGAGAAGAAGGGAATTAACTGTCAGATGATAAACAGGATGAATTGCTTGCTTGTCATATCAAAAGCTTTTAGCTTTAATCTGAAGGTAATGGATATATTGAAAGTTTTACAGTGATAAAGTTGAATTTTGGCTCATAGTAAGAAGTTTAAAAATGGAGTGTCCTGCCCTTTGATAGAAAAATATTGAATAGTTACTAATATTTTAAGCTGTCTATTTTTTATAAACTGTACAGACAGGGAATGCATCCCAGTAATCTGGAAGTTGTCGCTTTGGTAAAACTACAAGTCCCTATAAAACATTGTGTAAAAGGACATGCATAAATATTCGTTGATGTGATATTTTTAATACCACATACTAGATTGTAAATTCTGACATAAACTTATCATGAGATATATTAAGAATGTATTCAGCACCAGGAAATTAGGGCATAAATACGAGGTCTCTGCAAAAACAACTGTTGAGATTTAAGATTGCTGTTGACTACCATTAGTTCATTACCATCTTTCTAGATTACTCACAGTAACAGATCAAACGATTGCTTCTGATCAATTTCAGTGTGGTCGTTCAGCTTAACAGACCTTTAAATTAGAGATGCTGTTGATTTTAACCGGTCTATCTCACATTCCCCCGAAGCAGGCTTAGAATATTTGGACATAATACCACAGTTTAGTTTTGGGGATGGCAGCAAACAACTTTACAACAATAATGAAATAGACAAAAATTCATGAGCTGCTCTAGCTAAGTTTACAAGGGCATGAATTTATGTATCCATCCTTGAGTTGGTCAGTAAAAATAAAATTAGAAAGGATATTTATTTCTGAATATAATTTGATTACAGACACACTATCATAACTCTGAAAGCCAAATCTGGTCTCTCCATATGTGTAGTTATGCAGGTAAGATAAACACAAGTATTTAGTACTTGACTCAAATAATTGACTCAGATAATTTGTCCTAAGTAGACTTTTGATTTTTTATTTTTTTATTTTTTTATTTTCTTTTTTTAATTATTATTTTTGTTGTCTTGGAGTACCTCTCGACCATTTAACTTACAACAGAATCAAGCCTTCATTAACATCTTAATATGTCTTGCAAACATGAATCAACCTGTGATGAGCAAGCAGGATGAACTTCAGCATGTATAAACAATTGTTATGAATTAGTGGCAAAGCAACACCTTGTTCATTTATGTTGATATTATGCATGCACAAAGGGAAGTGGCAAGAGATTTACTTGGGAAACTAAAGGACTGTATGTTTCTCAACAGGGAATCTGTTCCTACTAAATTTAGGGTGATAGGACGCAGCAGATTCTCAGAACCACAAACATGAGAATGGTGAAAATGGTTTTAACTTCACAGTGAACAGAAGCTTGTTATGCTCATCATCAGGGACACTAACCCATGTTGGAGGAACTTGCTTCCTACCATTGCCCTTATGATACTCTCAGCAAAGATCAAAACTACTAAAGGAAACACACTTTCAAGACAAAGTCATATGGATCGTGAGATTAAAGTACTTTCAGGACCAGCTTCCATTCAAGGATACTGTAGTCTTTCTGTTGATCACTATTGTTCAGTGTCAAGTCTTGTGTAAGAAGTAGTAACCACAAGGCACGTCTTATCTGTCATCTAAGTATCAAATGCAAGTAGAAACAGTGGAATAATATAACTTGTCTTTTGTTTTTTGCCTTTTGTTTGTTTGTTGGTTGGTTGTTTTTGGTTTGTTTTGATTTTGTTTTGTTTGTTTGGTTGTTTTTTTGTTTGTTTGTTTTTAGTAGCATTTTAAACACTCTGGCTTTTTCCAAAGTAAACCTTACCAAACTTCTTTTTTTTTTTTTCATTCCATTTACTCTTGAAACACCCATGTTCTTTTTGTACATTAGTACTTCCTTAATCTTCCCTATATCTATGCATATAGTAGATGAAATTCTTCAATAACAACTTTGTATTCATTTTCAGAGACAGCAGAATTAGAAGGCATATAACAGCCAGTTCACATTGCTCTGTAGCACAGTCCTGGCCACAGGTACATCAGCAATACAGCTTGTTGTAAATCTTCAATCAGAACCATGCTGAAACACAGTTTTGCTAAAAATTGCAGAGCTTTTGTGACTGGATTTAACTTCTGACCAAAAATTAATGAAATATTCTTTTAGAAGCTGAATTTAATTGACACAAAACTCCCTGCAATAAATTTTTGATGGTTTACAGGTAATGAGATACTTCAGTTAAGAGGTTATGCGTATGCCTTGTAAAAGCAAAAGAGACTGAAACTACACTAGGACTTATGATGCCCAGAGTGACATGTGAAGCTGTGTGCAGAGGTGAGGATTGTTGTGCAGCAGCAGTGTTGACCTTATTGATTTAAGGTCAAAGGTTGAACTACAGTACTCCATAAGAGACATACAGAGGTCCTCCTTCTGTCTTGTCAAAAGAAAAAAAAAACCTTGAAATTGTAAAATTATTTCTTTGCTATCCCTCCTTCAGTAGTTGGACTATAGTTCATTCTTTCTTTCAAAGAAAGTGTATGTTTTACAGGTTTGTTTTTTTTTTCAATAATTCATGAATCACTGGAGAGTCAAATGGTGTTTGTCAATTTTTTTCAGTTGATATGTTGATTAAGGTTAGAGAAACAATTCAGTTTGAAAAAAACAGTTAAAGACAATTTATATTCAGAAATTAATAACATTTTATATTTTCTTTGGAACATTTATCAATGATCTGGATGAGGGGATTGAGTGCACCCTTAGTAAGTTTGCAGATGACACCAAATTGACTGGGAATGTTGATCTCCTGGAGGGTAGGATGACCATATAGAGGGATCTCGACCAGTTGGATCATTGGGCTGAGGCCAATTGTATGAGGTTTAACAAGGCCAAGTGTTGGGTCCTGCATTCGGGTCAGAACAACCCCAGGCAGCATTGCAGGCTCGGGGAAGAGTGTCTGGAAAGCTGCCTGGGGGAAAAAGGGTCTAGGGGTGTTGATTGACAGCTAGCTGAACATAAGCCAGCAGTGGCCCAGGTGGCCAGGAAGGCCAACAGCATCCTGGCTTGTATCAGGCATAGTGTTGCCAGCAGGACTAGAGAAGTGATTGTGCCACTGTACTCAGCACTGGTGAAGCCCCATCTTGAATCCTGTGTTCAGTTTTGGGCTCATCATAAGAAAGACATTGAGGTACTACAGGGAGTGCAGAGGAAGGAACGGAGCTGGTGACGGGCCTGGAGCACAAGTCTTATGAGGAGAAGTTGAGGAAGCTGAGACTCTTTAGCCTGGAGAAAAGGAGGCAGAGGGGAGACCTTATCGCTGTCTATAACTGCCTGAAAGGAGGTTGTAGCATGGAGGATGTTGGTCTCTTCTCCCAAGTAGCAAGTAATAAGACAAGAGGAAATAGCCTCAGGTTGCTCCAGGGGTGGTTTACCTTGGATATTAGGAAAAAATTCTTCACAGAAAGTGTTATCAGGCATTGGAACAGACTGCTCAGGGAAGTGGTGGAGTTACGATGCCTGAAGGTGTTTAAAAGGCATTTTGAAGTGGTCCTTAGGGACATGGTCTAGTGCTAGAGTTATGTTATGGTTAGATTCAATGATTCTGAGGATTTCTTTTAACTGAAATGATTCTAAGATTTTTAAAAAATGAAAGAAAAATCTAACAGTTTAATTTTTTTTTTTACTTTCAATTTTGTTTTACTCTTTTTCGTCAACTGGTTTTGATTTTGTTGCTCAAATTGATAGCATTCATCCTTTGAATATTAATTTTCTGGGGTTTCTTTAAATATTCTGAAACTCTTGTCATAAATACAATCCATCATTAATCAATAATCATCATTAATCAATAGTTCAATCTAATAATCATTAATCAATAGTTCAATCACCAGAACTGTATTCTAAAACTTTCTTTTTTCTGAATGAACCAGTGTTGTTGGTTTTTCTTTTCAAACAGAAATTTGTAGTGTAGCATTATTTCTTCTTATTCTTTTTTTTTTTTTCCTTTTTTAATAAGGAGAAAGTAGATTATCTAGTTTGATAGATAATAACTGTTTAAAATACTTTTTAAAGTTCATATAACTGAAATATTTTGATGGAAATAAATAAAGAGAAGTAACAAGCCCATTAAACTGATTACACATCCTGATCTCTTACCCTTATCGAAACTTTTGTGTAGCTATATTTCAGGAAACTTGGCACTCTTTAGTATCTGTGGTTAATACTTGATTAATATTGTGCTTAAACACCTTGGAATATAAAACTAAGGTTCTATTATTTCACACTAGATTTAGTCTGTAAGTATCAGAGAATGAATTTTAATCCTCAAGAGTTATATTTTACCATCTTTTTTTCTCAGGAATTTTTCCCATACTCACTTTTCTAAAAAATATTTTTTTAAATGTATGAAGCAGATGGCAAGAGTGTTGTTATTTGTTTCTTGTTCTGAAGTTGCATAAACGTTGGAAAACAAGTATTCCTTTGTTGATTTTTAGCATTTTAAACTTGTCAGTCAAGATGGGCATCTCAGAAATCAAACCTACAACTCCTGAATCTAGCTCATGTTTTCCCAAAATTTACACTGAGATCTTCTTGCCTGATAGGGGTCTTGGTATAAGACTCATAATTCTCTTGGATAAGAAGAGAGATAAAACCATAGCAAGAAAGAGCAGATTACACAGCATATGAGTTCCTTCACTGAGGAGTAAAGCAGTTGTATCACCTAAAACAACAACAGGTGATCTGACAGAGATTAACTGCAGGAAATGGCCAAATAATGATTAAAAAAGAAATACAAGTAAAAATGCAGTGGCATGACTAGATTCCAAATTTCTATTCTGACACTTGTGATGAGATATACTTAAAATTTCTGCATATGAGATCATAGCACATATTTACCATTATCATCTAGTGGGTTATTTGCATGAATAAAAACATCTTTTAGTATAAAGTTTATTACTGATTTCAAGTCATTTACTCACGGCTTTGTTAGTGAATAGAGATTCTTCCAATTACCTCATCTCCTTTAGTTGTGTTATGTAATGATCTGTTGCAACTGAAAGTTTTATATAGCTCTACTTCACTATCTGTCTTCTACATCATAGACATTGTATAAAAGGAAATTCTATAACAAAGCAGTATATGTTTTTAACAAGCTAATGATTAGACATGAAATAGACATTGAAAAATATTCACAGACTGTAAAAAATACAGTTCTGAATTGTGCTTAAGCTTGCAGAGAATTTTTCTGTTAAAACTGCCTCTTTATATATGGCATAACTGTATAAAATAATTATTTTCTGAGAAAAAATTGTGTGTGTTTTTCTTTCACAGTAGTTTTGACAATTAGAATATCATCTGATCATTTTAAGGGAAAGAGGAAAGATTAAAAGAGAACCTCCAGGTTGTACATAAAGTGTTTGGTGGTTATTTTGCTTTAAATTTCTGGTAAACAAATTTGTTACTGTGTATGTATTTTAGAGCAACTTAGCAGAAATTTTTATAAATATTATTTAACAGTGACAACATAGGATCAAATTGTAAAACTTATATTGCTAATGAGTTCAAAGGACTCCCAAGCACTTTTTGGCTTGCATATATCAAGAATTATCTCAAGGAAGCACAGAAGAAGTAGATCAATAACTTTACAAAGTCATTGGTATGAAATAAGCCCTGGCTCATTTTTCCCTAACCACAAGGTAGTTAGGCTCAAGAAACATTTCAAAGACATATGTGTTGTTTACAACTAACATGACTCTGCTGTTTTTTGCTGTGTTTAAAAATAATTCACTGACACAAATACTAACACCGCTTTATGTGTACAGTTCTTCAAAACAGAACCCCAAAAGTGCTAGCCCTGCTTGTATTTCTGACAGGTTTTGTGAGGTGAAGAAATCTTAACATGACCACACTTCTTTTTCCTACCTTTGAGAGTGAAAACTATTTCAGAAGTACTTATCTGCAGCATGTATTTACAATTGGACTGTGGGTTTGACAGGCATGTATACATAGTTCCATCATTCATTCAGAATACTAAAAAAATATATTATTAATGCTGTGTACAGCCAGCTAAAGAGCCAATGCAACAACTGTTCAGATGTGTCACTGAAAATTGTTAAGGGAAGTTGAAAGAACACCTACGTATTTCCCCAAATAGAAAAGCACTAGACAGTTAGTGTTAATGCCAAATATAAGAATAAAGATCAACAAGTTTCAAGCATTACAAAGCCGGATAAATAAAAGAAAACAAGCTATTAGAAATTATAATTGCTTGTATCTCTTGTAGATTGACTTTAATCTGACAACTCCAATGTTACCTTCCATCAGGTGAGTAGAGTAATTAGATCTTATACCTGTCCCCTCAAGCTCGATGCATATTA